>NC_088240.1:65341541-65609918 GCF_036934945.1 Oncorhynchus masou masou
GGAGGGAGGTGAGCGGGGGAAAGGTTTAAATATCTGTTCTTTCCTGTGGGTTTCGACAGGTAAAGTGAGAAAAAAGTATTTTAGATGTTCAGCGAAGGCTGTGTGTGTGTGTGTGTGTGTGTGTGTGTGTGTGTGTGTGTGTGTGTGTGTGTGTGTGTGTGTGTGTGAGTGTGTGTGTGCGTGTGTGAGTGTGTGTGTGTGTGTGTGTGTGTGTGTGTGTGTGTGTGTGTGTGTGTGTGTGTGTGTGTGTGTGTGTGTGTGTGTGTGTGTGTGTGTGTGAGAGTGTGTGTGAGTGTGCGAGTGTGCGTGTGTGCGTGTGTGCGTGTGTGTGTGTGTGAGTGTGTCGGATTTGCTTATCTCTCTGGTTTGGCCAGTGGAGCTCCTACAGTATTTGGTGAATTAAATATTTGTGCTTGTGTGTTTGCATTGAAGCTCACAACTATGTGGGCTCCACTGTTGACTGCAAACGGGGGGAGTTGTACATTATGTGTGGAATTGTGTGGAACTGTTCTGCTGACTAGGTGGAAATGTCATTTGAAAATGTGCCTAGCCTGCTGGCTCGTCCTAAAGATGTCAAACAGGAGCAAAGGCCCTTGGCAAAAAATCTACTGAGTGATGATGTCACATCTCCTGCTCTTACTTCCTTCATGTCTTTCTGTTGAACTCCAGCTGGGAGAGAACAACAACAGCAAAGTGCGATGTGTAGCCCAATTCGCACTCACACACAGACAAACACATACATCAGAGCTCTCACACACAGACAAACACATACATCAGAGCTCTCACACACAGACAAACACATACATCAGAGCTCTCACACACAGCAAACACACACATCAGAGCTCTCACGCACAGACAAACACACACATCAGAGCTCTCACACACAGACAAACACATACATCAGAGCTCTCACACACAGACAAACACATACATCAGAGCTCTCACACACAGACAAACACACACATCAGAGCTCTCACACACAGACAAACACACACATCAGAGCTCTCACACACAGACAAACACACACATCAGAGCTCTCACACACAGACAAACACATACATCAGAGCTCTCACACACAGACAAACACATACATCAGAGCTTTCACACACAGACAAACACATACATCAGAGCTCTCACACACAGACAAACACACACATCAGAGCTCTCACGCACAGATAAACACACACATCAGAGCTCTCACACACAGACAAACACATACCATCAGAGCTCTCACACACAGACAAACACATACATCAGAGCTCTCACACACAGACAAACACACACATCAGAGCTCTCACACACAGACAAACACACGCATCAGAGCTCTCACACACAGACAAACACACATCAGAGCTCTCACACACAGACAAACACACACATCAGAGCTCTCAGACACAGACAAACACACACATCAGAGCTCTCACGCACAGACAAACACACACATCAGAGCTCTCACGCACAGACAAACGCATACATCAGAGCTCTCACACACAGACAAACACACACATCAAACACACAGATGCTAGCTACTGGCCCGGAGGTGTTTGTTTGTGTGTGTGTGTGTGTGTGTGGGGGAGGGGTACACATGAGCACACACACAGATGTACAGTGTCCCACACACATACAATAGCATAGTTTTCTTCAGCAGTGTGTTAGTGGTGGGGTGGGGGGGGATAGCGATACCGTACAGAGAACTTCAAGTGGGCCAACGAATACAGTCCCCTTCCTCTACCCATACTGGCACTGATGTACATTCATCTAAACACTGGGTTTATTTGAAACAAATGTTTTTCGCCCTAACATAACCATAGAAACCAATGGTGTCTCTGTCTGACAACTTTTTGCAATGCCAATGACAGACAACCTATGACATCTTCCTACTCTACCACTCTGCTTCTTTTGATACAGCTCTCAGTAAGAGGCCAGTGCTCTGGAGTCTGACAGGGAAGGCACGGGGAGAAGGACCTCAAGGGCTGTCCTCCAGTGTGCCCGATAGCCTCGACAGGTAGGACACAGATATCAAACACATGGCGGGAGAACCTCACTAATGTGCTTTCAGGGTGGAGAGAGAGGAGGAAGGTCTGCTCAACACACACGTCCCATACGCTCTGCATCTTGACACACTCCCTCCATGTGTTCTTCACCCCCCCCCACGAGGTCAGCACAAAAGGTCAAAGGTCAGACACCCGACCCACCACACCCAATCAGAGGGCTTATTTTCACCTCTCTTTCCTCTCATAAGCCAGTCAAAATAAAGTGGGATTGAACATTTGCAGGACTTTCTTCCCCATTGCCTTAGTCCAACCAGTCTTAGCCACTCTCTTAACAGGCTTCCAGTCCACCTAGCACACATACAGAGAGTAGTCAACCTAGCACACATACAGAGAGCAGTCAACCTAGCACACAGACAGAGAGCAGTCAACCTAGCACACAGACAGAGAGCAGTCAACCTAGCACACAGACAGAGAGCAGTCAACCTTCCAAAAGACTCTTCATTCAACACACTGTCCTCACCAAGTGGATTAGGGAATCCAAAAAGCTTGGAAAAGTATGCCGAGCCTCTCTCGTGTGTGCGGACGGAATGAAGAAGAAGGGGAAGGGGAAAAGGAAGGCGAGTTAAGAGCGAGTATAGAATCTCTGATCCTGGTAATGAAGCCTGTCTCATTTCGCCACTGAATTATTGATGATGGGGAACTTTGTCTAATGCAAAAGGGCCATCAACTGGTGACAATGTTGCTTTTCAATTATTAGAGGCGCACTGCGCCAGATGAAAGGGCTTTGATTGGAGCCGTAAATTCCCGAAGCGCTTCCCTCATCCATCCCCTCATCCATCCCCTCCCCTCATCCCTCATCCCCCTCCATCCCACAGCGGTGGAAGAGGAAAGAAAGAAGCAGGCTGTTCTGTCACTCTTCCTTTGTGCCGATAGAGGGGGGATTTGGTGCGATCCTGCCGCAGAGAACTCAGGGACCACGAATAGACATTTGACCACGATTCAACAGTAACTCTTGTTTCAGCAGCCTTTAAAGACCCCTGAAATCAAAGTAAATGTCTGCTCATTATTTCCTGCTCCTAACCCGGATGTCAATCAAAGGTAGAGATGAAAGAACATTTTGAGAGACATCTTCAGGTACTTTAACAGCCCTAACTCATGGACAGTATGTCATCACCAGAGGAACCTTTAACTAACCTCTCACCTTTCCCACAGATAAGAGAAGCCTGATAGGTCAGGCTAAGGGCCGTGTAATCAGGGCCAAAGGTCATAATAGAGAGGCTTCTTGTGAAACCAAGGACCAAGTTCTAACTGACGGTTCTAAACTGCATGAAAAGAGAGAGGGATTAAGGAAGAAGGGGGAAAGAAGTGGGAACATGGTGTGTGTGTGTGTGTGTGTGTGTGCGTGTGCGTGTGTGTGCGTGTGCGTGTGTGTGTGTGTGTGTAAACTTCAGAGGGAAAGTTAACTCATTAAGGGGGTCTGTGTTCTCAGTGTTCATAAATCAGCCAGTAGCCAGTCTGAAGCTCTGGGAGGTAAACCGACCCCTGTAGGACCTGACAACCCATAAAACACACAACTGCCCTTTCAAGTGCTGAGTTCACGTTCAGAGCCACACCCAGACACAACTGCTGCTACCAGTGATGGTTGGTCATACATATGTGCACACACACTCAGGACCAAGATACTGGGCATCACCCAAGAAAGTATGAGTAACTCCCTACTTCAGATCACATCATATTTTAGGCCCGTGTTGCGTTTTGTTGTTTAATATTATTAATAGTTCATCACATCGGGACTGGTTAATAATTCAGAGCAATTTCCATCAGAATGCTGGACCGTGAGATGATGTAATCCCAGTATGAAATTCAGAAATTAGACCCAGAAATAACAGTGATAAGATGTCCTGATGTAGGCTTGCGGTATATCAAAGGCCTTTCTTTTCATGTTGCTGTGTGAGTGGCGGGGCTGAGGGTGTGTGGATGTACTGCATGCCCCCATGGGGTGATACGCCTTTGCTTTAGATGGGCCTTTGTGGATTGTTTTACTAGATTTTTTTTACTGAGCTTCTAGTCTTCAGAAAGCTGCTCAATATCCTGTATACTGAACAAAAATATAAAACGCAACATGCAACGATTTCAAATATTTTACAGAGTTAGAGTCACGATCGTCGTAAGAAGCGGACCAAAATGCAGCGTGGTATGTGTTCATGATGATATTTTAATTAAAGAAAGCACTGAACACTGAATACAAAACAATAAACGAAAGTGAAGCTATAAGAACTGTGCTGACACAAGCAACTAACAAAGACAGTCACCTACATCGACAAAACAGACTACCTAAATATGGTTCCCAATCAGAGACAATGACTAACACCTGCCTCTGATTGAGAACCATATCAGGCCAAACACAGAAACAGACAAACTAGACATCCAACATAGAATACCCACTCAGATCACACCCTGACCAAACAAAACATAGAAACATACAAAGCAAACTATGGTCAGGGCGTGACAGTAAGGAAATCAGTAATTTGAAATAAATTCATTACGCCCTAATCTATGGATTTCACATGACTGGGCAGGGGTGCAGTCAATGGGTGGGCCTGGAGGGCATATGCCCACCAACTTGACAGCCAGGCCCAGCCACTGGGGAGCCAGGCCCAGCCAATCAGAATTAGTTTTTCTCCACAAAAGGGCTTTATTACGGACAGAAATATTCCTCTTATTCCAGCTCATGAAACATGGGACATGTTGCATTTATATTTTTGTTCAGTGTAATTGTGTTAGTTGAATGTATTTATTTAAACATGCTTTTAAGTGAAGCTGGTATCAAATGTGTTGAATTCTTTGAAGTAATAGAAAGCCTATAGCCCACCAGACAAATAGCAAAGCAGGACTGTAAAGTAAAGCTTTACCGACTGTTCTCTATCGGACAGAGGGAGAAACCTGAGTCACGCTCACTTCTAGTTTCAGCTCCCCATTAAGTTCCTGTTGCCTTTTCTCTCCCCTGGAACATGCTAGACCCTCCCCCAAGGACCTGGATGAAACAAACCGGCTAGCAAAACCTCAATTAATAAGAACAAATATATATTAAATGAGTTTGGAAAATAACATGGCTCTCCTCCCCTTCAAAAGCCTGATTGGATGGGCTTCTGATGTATATTCCAGAGTTTGGTTAATTAGTGTGTGTTTGTGTGTGATAGTTCGGAATCTGATTTAAGATGATTTGCCAAGCAGCATTGTAATTTTGCTCTGCGTCTCCTTGGCTGCATTTAGACAGGCAGCCAAATTCTGATATTGCCATGGAAGCACAGTTTTGCCTCCGTCTCTGGTAGACGGCACAATGGGTGTTTCATTTTGATTGCATTCATCCCTCACATGCATGCATATGTAACGGATGTGAAACGGCTAGCTTAGATAGTGGTGGTTCGCTAAATAGCGTTTCAATCGGTGATGTCACTTGCTCTGAGACCTTGAAGTAGTAGTTCCCCTTGCTCTGCAAGGGCCGCGGCTTTTGTGGAGTGATGGGTAACGATGCTTCGTGGGTGACTGTTGTTGATGTGTGCAGAGGGTCCCTGGTTTGTGCCCGGGTATGGGCGTGGGGACGGTCTAAAGTTATACTGTTACACACACATACACACAAATGCACAAAATGTGAGCGCACACACACACACACACACACACTCACAAGCTAGGGAACTGATGGCACTAATGTATTCTCATGTCTTTGCTCTGGCGAGGTGTGAATTATTTTGTCCCTTGAGTAACACATCACACACTCACACACATACACACATACCCTCACACACACGCCTGGATACATACACTTTAAGAGCTTGTTAAAGAGCTTGTTTCTCTAACTACCAGGGGGTGGGCCTGGGTAAACTAGGGAATTACTCTTTTACACGGGTAGTTTACTCCCATTTGCCTCCAATCTCAAATAAAGCCCCCAATTGAACGTGAAGTCTCTCACCGCCTGCGTTTGTTTGTTGATTTTCTGCCGTTCACAACCTCAGAGCTCGGCGCTCTATTTGATTAATTGATTTCTGCAGCCTTTAAATCTTTAAACGAGCCTCTTTTTTCAGGCAGTTTATTTCTCCCCCTTTGAAGTTGGCATTTGAAAAAGGAGCTCTTCACAGCCCTATGCAAATGATGGTCTATGACAGCGGCCCCCATACCAAATCGATAACAACATGGTGAGATATTCTCTGGCCTCCATGCTTACATAATATTGATTTCCCGTCAAAGGTTTCGACTGCCCAGGGACTTTCCGAAACATGTTGATGGGTTTTTGTGTCCCTCTCGTCGACCCCTCGTTTCACATAACTCTCTCCAACAGGGCAAATGTCTGTTTGTGTCTCACAAGATTCAAAACTAAAAACCTAATTAGAAGCCCTATTTCACAATGTGGCCAATGTGGGTTAACTAATAGCAATGACATCATCAAAGAAACACAGTTAGATACATCCACACAGCTTCACAAATTCCCTGGGGTGTTTTAGGTGGTGGGAACAGTCTCACAGCAGGAGAGCAGCACTACCATAACAGCAGGTAAGATGTCTGTGTGCAAGTCATTACCTACAAGATGGGGAAATCGAGCATAATGACAGCATGGGTGTATGTGTAGTCTAGTGTGTGTGTGTGTGTGTGTGTGTGTGTGTGTGTGTGTGTGTGTGTGTGTGTGTGTGTGTGTGTGTGTGTGTGTGTGTGTGTGTGTGTGTGTGTGTGTGTGTGTGTGCGCGCGTGCGTGCGTGCCTGTGTGTGTGTGCCTCTGCCGCGGTGCAGGTGCAGGTGTGCCTCAAGTGGTGTTCTGTGGGCTGTATGGGAGGCCCAGATGTTCCTCAACAACAGCCTTATGTGGTTATGTGGTCCATGCCTGGAGTCTAGTCCCATAATGAGCATTCGCTACCACAACACTGCACCTCGTTAACCTGAGTGAGGCTGCTACAGCACTCCAAGTACAAGTTCCCTTCAGGCGCAGATGTAGGATCAGCTCATCTCCCGCACATCATAACCTTAACCACTGGCTTTAGATCAGTGTCTAAGGGCATCTTTATCCTATTGTAGTGAGACCAGGCCTTAGCAGGCTAAAGTGAGAGATGGGGAGGAACAGGAGGGATTAGATCTCTGCCACCCTCAGGCTCTAGAGGAACTCCTGAGCACAGCTCTGTCACAGCTTTATATGTTACCTTATAATGGAGGTCTAGTAATATATGTGAGAGAGAATAAGGAGATAGGAGGGGTGTAAAAAGAGAAACAGAGAAACAGACAGACACTTCTCCAAACAGGGACATAGCACATGCTATCTCTATCGTTACATGGGACCAACACACTATCACAGCTAATTGTGAAATAGACACAAATTACTTATTTGAAATTCGTGACAGGTAAAACACATTTTGTGTGTTTTACACCATTTTCTTTCCTCATAACCCATTTGTGTACATAACACAAATTCCAATTTGTTGTGGCTAACGTTAGCTAGGCTAGCTAGGTGGCTAACTATAAAGTTAGGGGTTAAGGTTAGGGTTAGGTAACATGCTAGCTTAGTAGTTAAAGGGTTAAGGTTAGTGGAAGTGTTGGCTAACAATCAAAGTAGTTGCAAAGTAGTTTAAAAGCAGTAAGTAGTTGCAAAGTTGCTAATTAGCTAAAATGCTAAAGTTGTCAGTGATGAGATTTGAACACACAACCTTTGGGTTGATAGATGTAGTAACGAAAGTTCAATCAGCAAGGCTGTTCTGAATGGGCGTCACTTTTTATCATCCTCTAAGCATAATATATTAATATAGCTTCCTATCTCATGGCATAGTGGGTATTCATATGGTAGCGTTTATAATGTTACCACACCTCTCCTCCTCCTTTACTATTAGCAAGCGCGAGGAATTGACCTATTAACATCAGCCTATGATCACGGCACACTAAGGCGATGTCACCCTGCTTGCTGTTTAACCTATGGGCTCAATTGTACAACAATCACTTTTGCTTCTTTCAACCAATGGGCATAAATCCAGGGGGGTATTTATATGTCAACTCACCTCTCGTGTCTCTCACTTGCTGTTTTACAGTGTAACAGTCTTCCAAACAACCTTCTACCTCCTCACCACCACATGAAGGCCCGTCATCGGAACCCCATTCTCCCAGAGGGGGGTTTGGATGTCAGCTGCCCAGCAAAGGGTTACCTGTTATCCACACCTGACTCTGAGGAGCATTTCTCATCCTATACTCAGTTGAACTAGGATTGAAATGCACTGTATACAAAATTGCATACTGCGCACGAAAACATAACCTTTTTTGTGTTTCTGTCACAAGATTCCAATATGCAATGTGTCTATTTTAAAACAATCAGTGATAATGGGTTGATGAGACGTTCTAGCTCCTGATCCTATGAGTGAGTCTATAATACATGAATGCATGTCCCATTCCATTCCTTCTCAATGACCACACACACAAACACCTTCCCAGATGCTGGCTGCATGACTGACGTCAAAACTGCACACTGTTCTCCTCTGGGGGCTCTGAACACTAGAAAAGCAGGGACATACAGTCCATTGATCTGTTGATGGAACAACATAGCTGGGCTGGGCTGAAGGGCTGCACACACACATCTAAAAACTCACATCATTAGCTGTGAGAGAAAGTAAATGCCTAAATCCCTGATCATAGTGTGTATGTTGTCTTTTTTTAAATGAGAGCATTTCAAGTGCAAGCTGCCTCTGCTGTTGATGGAGAGGGATTTCAGAAGCGTTTATTTATGTGTCTCCAGGAATTAATATAAATCCCAGTTTGAGCGTGTCCAATTTCACAATGAAGATAAAGAGTGGCAGGGGAGATTTGATTTGTGTGCATACAGAGCCTTCAGAAAGTATTCACACCACATGACTTTTTCCACATTTTGTTGTGTTACAGTCTGAATATAAAATCGATTAAATTTAGATTTTTTTTGTCACTTGCCTACACACAATACCCCATAATGTCAAATAGGAATGATGTTTTTCCACATTTTTCCAATTGAATTACAAATGAAAAGCTGAAATGTCTTGAGTCAATAAGTACTCAACCCCTTTGTCATGGCAAGACTAAATAAGTTAAGGAGTAAAGATTTTCTTAACAAGTCACATAATAAAATACACTACCGTTCAAAAGTTTGGGGTCACTTAGAAATGTCCTTGTTTTTGAAAGGAAAGCACAAATTACTGATCAAATTGAAATTGATCAGAAATACAGTGTTAATGTTGTAAATGACTATTGTAGCTGGAAACGATAGATTTTTAATGGAATATCTACATAGGCGTATAGTGGCCCATTATCAGCAACCATCACTCCTGTGTTCCAATGGCATGTTGTGTTAGCTAATTCAAGTGTATCATTTTAAAAGGTTAATTGATCATTAGAAAACCCTTTTGCAATTATGTCAGCACAGCTGAAAACTGTTGTGCTGATTAAAGAAGTAATAAGACTGTCTTTCTTTAGAAGAAACTTCTTTGTTTCTGTCCATTTTGAGCCTGTAATCAAACTCACAAATGCTGATGCTCCAGATACTCAACTAGTCTAAAGACGGCCAGTTTTATTGCTTCTTTAATCAAGCAAAATTCTAGAGGAAAACCTGGTTCAGTCTGCTTTCCACCAGACACTGGGAGATGAATTCCCCTTTCAGCAGGACAATAACGTAAAACACAAGGCCAAATCTACACTGGAGTTCCTTACAAAGGAGACAGTGAATGTTCTTGAGTGGCTGAGAGACAGTTTAAATTTAAATTTACTTGAACATCTATGGCAAGAAGTGAAAATGGTTGTCTAGCAATGATCAAAACCAATTTGACAGATCTTGAAGAATTTAGAAAAGAATAATGGGCAAATGTTGCACAATCCAGGTGTGGAAACGCTTAGAGACTTACCCAGAAAGACTCACAGCTGTAATCACTGCCAAAGGTGTTTCTACAAAGTATTGACTCAGTGGTGTGAATACTTATGTAAATTAGATATTGCTGTATTTAATTTTCATAAAATTTGCTAACATTTCTAAAAACATGTTGTGTGTAGGTGGGTGAGAAAAAGTATCTATTTAATCCATTTTGAATTCATTCTGTAAAACAACATGTGGAATAAGACAAGGGATATGAATACTTACTGAAGGCACTGTATGTGTGTGCCTGTGTATGTGAGAGTGTGTGTATATATGGGAGGGAGTCCTCCGGTGAACTGTTAGTGGTGCGGATGGGTCAGGATGTTCGGGGGCCAGTGGAGGTTCGAGTGACCTTGTCCTAGTTCATCATAATAAATGGTCTCCCTAGGGCTAGTGTGGAGCAGCTGTCAATAACCTAACACAATGGAGAGGGCTGGGCCTCACTCTGGCATGAAGTTCCATTATGAGACAGAGAGAGAGAGGGAGGGGGGCAATCAGATGAAAATGAGAGGCGAGAGAGAGAAAGCGAGAGAGAGAGAGAGAGAGAGAGAGAAAGAGAGAGAGAGAAAGACCATCACTATATCCCGAGGCTAAGTCCAAGTCCCTGTCTTTGTGTGTGTGCTTTCCCTTACAGCTGTAACGCTGATTCAGGCAGACCCAAACAGTTCTTCAGGGCCTCATTTGGTCCAAAAAAAGACCATTCTGGAGAGGTTTAGCTTCCTCACAATGATTTATCCTCCAGCGAGCTGCAGAAGGCCACACACCGAGGTACAGGCACACACATTGACAAAGATAAACACACAGGACTATCAACAAAAAAACATAAATAGGCATATAGATTAGATAGAAGTATAAACCAATGCATAAACGCCCATATGTGTACCACACCGACACACACATTCCCCTTTCTCCTCCTATACCACTGAGCTAAAATTAAATGTGTACGTATTTTTAATGATGTATACAGGTCCACAGGCATGTCTCGAAGTCATACAGTAAACAGCAGATGGGAGAAGGGTTTAATTGTCAGAAGTGGAGTCAGAAGGAGGAGACGCTGGTGGTACAGCAGGTCTAGAAGTACATTGTCTGATTGCTTTAGCCCAGGGTGAGGCCAGAAATAAAGAAATAGATAAATAAAGAGAAATTAGGGGAAGGAAGAAATAAACCTTATCAAGCCGCGCCTGTCATCCAAATGTGTCACCCAAGGGCTCCCAAGCAGAGAAAATGTATGAAAGCATATTTTTTGCACCGTTATAATTTGATGACGGGACAGGGAGTGGGTGCACACACACACACACACACACACACACACACACACACACACACACACACACACACACACACACACACACACACACACACACACACACACACCTAAATAAAGGACAGGAGAAGGGGAAAAGATAAGCTCACACCAACTTACTCTCAAACAGCAATCCCCAGGTACTACATATATACCTGATATACATGAATACACAAACACAAACACAGTTCACACTCACATATGTTTATATCAAATCCTTATGTCCGGGATATTATGTGGTATGAGACAGACACAAAGTGTGATTTCTGGCATCTGGCTCCTCCACAGTCACTTCTAATCTAACTGGAAGAACAGAGAGCCACTCCAGAAAAGTCCAGTCAGCAGCAAGCCCAGTCAGTCTGGTGTCTGTAAACTCTACAGTGTGTGGGCCCCAATTTATCAAGCCCCTTTTCCGCCAGCTGACGAAGGTACTTTCTCGTCTCTCTCATTTCTCTCCGTCTGCCTCCCTTTCTCTCCTTTTCTTTTTCACTCGTTCCATCACCCCAGGGCCAGCTCTCCCTGCTATGTTTGGGGAAAGATAAAGTTGTTTCTCGCAGAGGTTTTCCAAACTTTCACGGGTGCTAGCCCTGGATCCCCCTAGGGCAGGAGAATAGAAGGAAAAGAGCTCTCCCACACACTCGACACACACAATCCATTATTGGCATTTACTAAGCCAATACACACATCCTGGAGGGAGAGACTTGGGAAAAAGTGGCCCTCAGCATTGTACTGTAGACACACACATGCACACACTTTGAGTCGGCTCTACTTGCAGTGTTTCACCTACATGTGCTGAGGGCAGAGTGCCAAGCCCCCCCTAAAGCAATTAACCAGGGCTGCAGAAATCAAAATGTTTGAAAGGTAACCACATGGAAAACAAATATGACCAATGGACCACTAATTCTTCTTGGGATAAGGGGCGCAAAGCCAGAAGGAGAGCCTGCCTGGCCTTGATATTGGAAGGGGGTACACTGTGAAAAATCATTGTTAAGTGGCCCTGGAAACGCACAAGTCCCCTTTATACACATAATGCCCCCCCAGCCGTGTATACACATAATGCCCCCAGCCGTGTATACACATAATGTCCACAGCCGTGTATACACATAATGTCCCGAGCCGTGTATACACATAATGTCCCCAGCCGTGTATACACATAATGCCCCCAGCCGTGTATACACATAATGCCCCCCCAGCCGTGTATACACATAATGTCCCCAGCCGTGTATACACATAATGCCCCCCCAGCCGTGTATACACTTAATGCCACCCCAGCCGTGTATACACATAATGTCCCCAGCCGTGTATACACATAATGTCCCCAGCCGTGTATACACATAATGTCCCCAGCCGTGTATACACTTAATGCCACCCCAGCCGTGTATACACATAATGCCCCCCCAGCCGTGTATACACTTAATGCCACCCCAGCCGTGTATACACATAATGCCCCCCAGCTGTGTATACACTTAATGCCACCCCAGCCGTGTATACACATAATGCCCCCAGCCGTGTATACACATAATGTCCACAGCCGTGTATACACATAATGTCCCGAGCCGTGTATACACATAATGTCCCCAGCCGTGTATACACATAATGCCCCCAGCCGTGTATACACATAATGCCACCCCCAGCCGTGTATACACATCATGTCCCCAGCCGTGTATACACATAATGCCCCCCCAGCCGTGTATACACTTAATGCCCCCCAGCCGTGTATACACATAATGTCCCCAGCCGTGTATACACATAATGTCCCCAGCCGTGTATACACATAATGTCCCCAGCCGTGTATACACTTAATGCCACCCCAGCCGTGTATACACATAATGCCCCCCAGCCGTGTATACACTTAATGCCACCCCAGCCGTGTATACACATAATGCCCCCCAGCTGTGTATACACTTAATGCCACCCCAGCCGTGTATACACTTAATGCCACCCCAGCCGTGTATACACATAATGCCACCCCAGCCGTGTATACACTTAATGCCACCCCAGCCGTGTATACACATAATGCCACCCCAGCCGTGTATACACATAATGCCCCCAGCCGTGTATACACTTAATGCCACCCCAGCCGTGTATACACTTAATGCCACCCCAGCCGTGTATACACATAATGCCCCCCCAGCCGTGTATACACATAATGCCCCCCAGCCGTGTATACACTTAATGCCACCCCAGCCGTGTATACACATAATGCCCCCCCAGCTGTGTATACACTTAATGCCACCCCAGCCGTGTATACACTTAATGCCCCCAGCCGTGTATACACATAATGTCCACAGCCGTGTATACACATAATGTCCCGAGCCGTGTATACACATAATGTCCCCAGCCGTGTATACACATAATGCCCCCAGCCGTGTATACACATAATGCCCCCCCAGCCGTGTATACACATAATGTCCCCAGCCGTGTATACACATAATGCCCCCCCCAGCCGTGTATACACTTAATGCCCCCCCAGCCGTGTATACACATAATGTCCCCAGCCGTGTATACACATAATGTCCCCAGCCGTGTATACACATAATGTCCCCAGCCGTGTATACACTTAATGCCACCCCAGCCGTGTATACACATAATGCCCCCCAGCCGTGTATACACTTAATGCCACCCCAGCCGTGTATACACATAATGCCCCCCAGCTGTGTATACACTAATGCCACCCCAGCCGTGTATACACTTAATGCCACCCCAGCCGTGTATACACATAATGCCACCCCAGCCGTGTATACACATAATGCCCCCAGCCATGTATACACTTAATGCCACCCCAGCCGTGTATACACTTAATGCCACCCCAGCCGTGTATACACATAATGCCCCCCCAGCCATGTATACACTTAATGCCACCCCAGCCGTGTATACACTTAATGCCACCCCAGCCGTGTATACACTTAATGCCACCCCAGCCGTGTATACACTTAATGCCACCCCAGCCGTGTATACACTTAATGCCACCCCAGCCGTGTATACACATAATGCCACCCCAGCCGTGTATACACATAATGCCCCCCAGCCGTGTATACACTTAATGCCACCCCAGCCGTGTATACACTTAATGCCACCCCAGCCGTGTATACACATAATGCCACCCCAGCCGTGTATACACATAATGCCACCCCAGCCGTGTATGCACTTAATGCCACCCCAGCCGTGTATACACATAATGCCCCCCCCAGCCGTGTATACACATAATGCCCCCAGCCGTGTATACACTTAATGCCACCCCAGCCGTGTATACACATAATGCCACCCCAGCCGTGTATACACATAATGCCCCCAGCCGTGTATACACATCATGTCCCCAGCCGTGTATACACATAATGCCCCCAGCCGTGTATACACTTAATGCCACCCCAGCCGTGTATACACATAATGCCACCCCAGCCGTGTATACACATAATGCCCCCCCCAGCCGTGTATACACATAATGTCCCCAGCCGTGTATACACATAATGCCCCCAGCCGTGTATACACATAATGCCCCCAGCCGTGTATACACATAATGCCCCCAGCCGTGTATACACATAATGCCCCCAGCCGTGTATACACATAATGCCCCAGCCGTGTATACACATAATGCCACCCCAGCCGTGTATACACTTAATGCCACCCCAGCCGTGTATACACATAATGTCCCCAGCCGTGTGTACACATAATGCCCCCCAGCCGTGTATACACATAATGCCCCCCAGCCGTGTATACACATAATGCCCCCAGCCGTGTATACACATAATGCCCCCAGCCGTGTATACACATAATGCCCCCAGCCGTGTATACACATAATGCCACCCCAGCCGTGTATACACTTAATGCCACCCCAGCTGTGTATACACATAATGTCCCCAGCCGTGTGTACACATAATGCCCCCCCAGCCGTGTATACACATAATGCCCCCCCAGCCGTGTATACACATAATGCCCCCAGCCGTGTATACACATAATGCCCCCAGCCGTGTATACACATAATGCCCCCCAGCCGTGTATACACATAATGCCCCCCCCAGCCGTGTATACACATAATGTCCCCAGCCGTGTATACACATAATGTCCCCAGCCGTGTATACACATAATGCCCCCAGCCGTGTATACACATAATGCCCCCCCAGCCGTGTATACACATAATGCCCCCCAGCCGTGTATACACATAATGCCCCCCCAGCCGTGTATACACTTAATGCCACCCCAGCCGTGTATACACATAATGCCACCCCAGCCGTGTATACACTTAATGCCACCCCAGCTGTGTATACACATAATGTCCCCAGCCGTGTGTACACATAATGCCCCCCAGCCGTGTATACACATAATGCCCCCCAGCCGTGTATACACATAATGCCCCCAGCCGTGTATACACATAATGCCCCCAGCCGTGTATACACATAATGCCCCCCCAGCCGTGTATACACTTAATGCCACCCCAGCTGTGTATACACATAATGTCCCCAGCCGTGTATACACATAATGTCCCCAGCCGTGTATACACATAATGCCACCCCAGCCGTGTATACACAGCCGTAATAATGCCCCCCAGCCGTGTATACACATAATGCCCCCCCAGCCGTGTATACACATAATGCCCCCAGCCGTGTATACACATGTATACATGCCCCCCAGCCGTGTATACACATAATGCCACCCCAGCTGTGTATACACATAATGTCCCCAGCCGTGTATACACATAATGTCCCCAGCCGTGTATACACATAATGCCCCCAGCCGTGTATACACATAATGCCCCCAGCCGTGTATACACATAATGCCCCCAGCCGTGTATACACATAATGCCCCCAGCCGTGTATACACATAATGTCCCCAGCCGTGTATACACATAATGTCCCCAGCCGTGTATACACATAATGCCCCCAGCCGTGTATACACATAATGTCCCCAGCCGTGTATACACATAATGCCCCCCAGCCGTGTATACACATAATACCCCCCAGCCGTGTATACACATAATGCCCCCCAGCCGTGTATACACATAATGCCCCCCAGCCGTGTATACACATAATGCCCCCCAGCCGTGTATACACATAATGCCCCCCAGCCGTGTATACACATAATGCCCCCAGCCGTGTATACACATAATGCCCCCAGTGTATACACATAATGCCCCCAGCCGTGTATACACATAATGCCCCCCCAGCCGTGTATACACATAATGCCCCCCCAGCCGTGTATACACATAATGCCCCCCCCCAGCCGCACGTGTATACACATAATGCCCCCAGCCGTGTATACACATAATGCCCCCCAGCCGTGTATATACACATAATGCCGTGTATACACATAATGCCCCCCAGCCGTGTATACACATAATGCCCCCCCAGCCGTGTATACACATAATGCCCCCAGCCGTGTATACACATAATGCCCCCAGCCGTGTATACACTTAATGCCACCCCAGCCGTGTATACAAATAATGCCACCCCCAGCCGTGTATACACATAATGCCGTGTACACACATAATGCCCCCAGCCGTGTATACACATAATGCCACCCCCAGCCGTGTATACACATCATGTCCCCAGCCGTGTATACACATAATGCCCCCAGCCGTGTATACACATAATGCCACCCCAGCCGTGTATACACATAATGCCCCCCAGCCGTGTATACACATAATGCCCCCAGCCGTGTATACACATAATGCCCCCAGCCGTGTATACACCACCCCAGTGTATACACATAATGCCACCCCAGCCGTGTATACACATAATGCCACCCCCAGCCGTGTATAATGCCCCCCAGCCGTGTATACACATAATGCCCCCCCAGCCGTGTATACACATAATGCCCCCAGCCGTGTATACACTTAATGCCACCCCAGCCGTGTATACACTTAATGCCACCCCAGCCGTGTATACACATAATGCCACCCCAGCCGTGTATACACATAATGCCCCCAGCCGTGTATACACATAATGCCACCCCAGCCGTGTATACACATAATGCCACCCCAGCCGTGTATACACATAATGCCCCCAGCCGTGTATACACATAATGCCCCCCAGCCGTGTATACACATAATGCCCCCCAGCCGTGTATACACATAATGCCCCCCAGCCGTGTATACACATAATGCCACCCCAGCCGTGTATACACATAATGCCCCCCAGCCGTGTATACACATAATGCCCCCCAGCCGTGTATACACATAATGCCCCCCAGCCGTGTATACACATAATGCCCCCAGCCGTGTATACACATAATGCCACCCCAGCCGTGTATACACATAATGCCCCCCAGCCGTGTATACACATAATGCCCCCCAGCCGTGTATACACATAATGCCCCCCAGCCGTGTATACACATATACACATAATGCCCCCCAGCCGTGTATACACATAATGCCCCCCAGCCGTGTATACACATAATGCCCCCCAGCCGCCGTGTATACACATAATGCCCCCCCAGCCGTGTATACACATAATGCCCCCAGCCGTGTATACACATAATGCCACCCCAGCCGTGTATACACATAATGCCACCCCAGCCGTGTATACACATAATGCCCCCAGCCGTGTATACACATAATGCCACCCCAGCCGTGTATACACATAATGCCCCCAGCCGTGTATACACATAATGCCACCCCAGCCGTGTATACACTTAATGCCACCCCAGCCGTGTATACACATAATGCCCCCCCAGCCGTGTATACACTTAATGCCACCCCAGCCGTGTATACACATAATGCCCCCCAGCCGTGTATACACATAATGCCACCCCAGCCGTGTATACACATAATGCCCCCCAGCCGTGTATACACATAATGCCCCCCAGCCGTGTATACACATAATGCCACCCCAGCCGTGTATACACATAATGCCCCCCCAGCCGTGTATACACATAATGCCCCCCAGCCGTGTATACACATAATGCCACCCCAGCCGTGTATACACTTAATGCCCCCAGCCGTCTATACACATAATGCCCCCCCAGCCGTGTATACACATAATGCCACCCCAGCCGTGTATACACATAATGCCCCCAGCCGTCTATACACTTAATGCCCCCAGCCGTCTATACACATAATGCTATAATGGTTCAAGACAAACCACCACCCTCTGTGTGTGTGACCGGCTTGTTAATTAAATGGTATTTGACACCAAAGTTGAGTCATCAACACTGGTGTCCTCTGAACCTTGTCTTCCCGTTCGCAGCACAGGTTTAAGCAAGGCCAATGTGGCCTACAAATAATCATGGACACATGGGAAGACACAAATATAGGAACACACATGTATGCGTGTATGTACAGCACATAACAGATCAGTAATATTGAGCTTTCTTCAAGTGAAATACAACTTCAATTCACATCCAGAAATAAAACAGTGCTTGAATCTGTTCTACAGCTGGCATTGTAAGGCCTAAGAAGTACCAGACATGGAAGACAAAGACAAAAAGTGAGGAGAAAGAGAAACCCTGAGTGTGTGTGTGCGTGTGCGTGCGTGCGTGTGTGTGTGTGTGTGTGTGTGTGTGTGTGTGTGTGTGTGTGTGTGTGAAAGACAAACAGAGGGGAGGACAGTAATCTAGACCCATCCACACTTGGGGCAGATTGTGTTATCTGACAGCATCTACTCTTTAGAACGGGAAAAAATAACTATTCCTCTTCTAACACACTCAAATGGAATGTGGCACTCGGCTTGACAATAGTTTGAACAGTAATTCTGTCCCCAAAGACCTTTGCATTGGCGCTCTCCCTAGCATGGCCGCAAGAGAAGAAAACAATACTTCTGATTACATGTGGTTTACTCCAAGACATCCCCCATGCCAGTGAATGTATCTAAGATGCATGTGTTTAACTTATTAGGCAGTGAATGTAATACTTTAATTGGCTATATGGGGAGATAATATGCATTATTAAACAAATCTCACAAACAAACACTTGAACACCATTAAGAATATATAGACCTAGGCTATAATTGGGATGTGCAGTGAACACACATGCAGACATCCTTACAACACATGCAGACACATCTAGTTTGACATAAAGACTACAGAGGCACACTGGGTCTGTCTAGTAGACTCTTGTGGGGAGCTCTCTCAAGCATTTTGGTAGGGTTTGCTGATAGTTAAAAGTGTCCCTGCTCCATTTTGACAATTCCACACAGTACATTTTGGTCTCTATTCTATTTGAACTCGCTCCAGTATCAAAAGAAAAGTATTTTTCTCTCATCTCTGCAGCTTGTACAAGAACATTCCTCTGAGCAGCACAACATCTATATTATAATCTATCTACTCATATTCAAACTGAGGACTTCAACAAGATGTAAGACGACATTATCTTCATGGGAGACGCTTCCGTTAGCATCCGGGCGGGAAAGGTTTTATTAATTAATTTCTCATTTTTATGCAGCGCCGACAATATAAATCATGTAGACAATCTGTTGGTTGACCTAATTTGCCGGGTGAGGCTTGTGTTAATAATTAAGCGCCAATTGAACATGACTTGAAGTTTCCTGGTTTAATCATATGTTGTAGCACAACATTACAACAATGCAATAAATACTGAGTAATGAGTTTAGTGCGGAAAATCTGAATTCTAGTCAACTTTAGGCATGAGAGCCACACTGAATGAAACAGACTCCAAAGTCCCTTATGCAAACAAACTCATCTCCTGTGAAGTCAGATGTATAGGTTTGTAAAACCACATGTGCCAGACTATAAATGTCAGGGTGAATAAATAGTCATAATTACTCTAAATAAACAGTGGATGAGGCAGAGTTCTCGTTTGGAAAACTTGATTACCTCTAAATCCACTTGACATGTCAGAGGATACTTTTTCTGTGGTGATTAAGGCACTTGGCCAAACATGTACTTAGGGAGCAATCAAATCCTCACCTGGACAACTTTTCATTATTATGATGTTAATGAGGGTTGGCCTGTCTGAATTCAACCCTAGTCTAAATCCGAGCAATAAAATGTTTTTCAGTTGTGACTATCATCTAAAACACCAGGCTAATCGTTAGGCCTGTTATACAGGCTACGGTAATGTCTTCAACTTTATCACCATCTCCAGCATCATAATTATTAAACCTATAACTAGCATAATGGTACAGTGTAGGTTTAGGATAAAGAAAAGCAACCAAAAATGCATTTCTTTGTCCATAAAATCTATTTGGCAAAAACTCTACAGATGTTCATGTCCTTAATAGCGCCAGTGCACACCCATACATTGACCCTCATGTGTTGGGCACTAGAGACATTGGGCAGAAGTGTCTTGTATGCGTAGCCACACACATATTACCATCATCCAAGCGCTATAATCCTGTTTACCCAATTAGCGACCTGCCGGGAACAAATAACACCTTCACCTAGCGTGTCAATGATGTGTAATCAACATAGAGCGGACACATGCATCCCAGCGTGCGATAAATAGCCAAATAGGTTCTTGAGAATATCATTACGCGCAGCCTGACTGACAACTGGCCATGCAGTAGAATTAAGACTAATTGAATAAAAACCATATTGTACTTCAAAATGTAGGCTATATATTATGCAAAACAACAAAAACATCGGCCATAATGAATAAGATACTGCCAGGTTCCGTTGCCAACTGATCTTCTAATGCGCAAGGTGCTGCAGCTCAGCTCGCGCATCCAACGGATGAAATAGAAATATACCCAAACCAAACATCACCTTATTCACACCTGATATCAAGTTATTGTCCAATTTTAAATTTATTCTGCGGAAGTGCGCGATATATTTTTATTCGTTGTTTTACATTGCAGCCTAAAACATAGTTAAACATGTTTTTTTCCCCCATATAGCAACTAACCTTTATCTAAAAGCCCCGAGCAAATACAATAGGATACGCTGAGTCTCTCACTCACAATAATGCTTAGACTTTATAAAATACTGTTTCACATCAGTGTCAGATATAGTAATGGTGCGCGGCGACAGAGACTATACCAGCGGCGTAGGCATAGCCTACATTTTCCAAACAGACAGGTGCCTCAGACAACTGGCAACTTTTAATGGCAAAGACACTGAAAACACACGACACTGCACCTTTATGCACAGAGACATTACACTCCATTCTTACCTCTGAGGTTTTGGATTTTGACCATGACCTCCGCGGGGGTCTTCAGTCTGTGCGCGAGATACAAACGACCCGAGTCCCTCTCGATCTGAACGGGGGAGTCCGCCTCTGATATTACCTCGAACCACTTCTTTTCAAACTTCTGGTCAGGCACCGTGAATATCATGTCACCGACTTTGACATCCTCTGAGACGGTCACTGTGTAGAACAGCTCCTCAGAGACCGCTCGGGGCCTCCTAATCTTCGAGACAGCAGGTCTCTGCACATCAAGGTGAAGTGTCACCGGCTTACTTATCAATGCGACATCTCCATTATCTCGAGCGTAAATACTGACTGTTAGGTTCATGATACCAATGAGAGAACTGACCAGCATTACCTGTCCTGTTTGGGGAACTACGTAGACATGTTGGCAATTTGGAGATGCGTAATAAGTGACCCGGCCATTCTTTCCAATGTCGGAATCCTTTGCAAAAAAACGGACCAATTCGGAACCGATGGGGGTCAATTCATCAACTTTTACCCTTTCGTTTTTCTTGATGAACCGGGGTATGTTGTCGTTTGAATCAAGCACCTCTATTTTAATCACCACGGCACTATTCAAACAACCAGAAAGCACAACCATCAAATCGTACACTGCTATAAACTCTCTGTCCAAAGTTTCTGTGGATTTCAAAATAAGATGCTGTTCTCCGTGAAGGTAAACCAGACGAAAAGCTGATGCGTCCTTCCCTTCCAAAGCAATGTCCAGTTCCGAAACATGACAGTTGTTTCCAACCGGTAAAGCGACCCCATCCACCATTGTTCCAGCGGGCGAGTTCTCCACAATTTGTCCATAATACACAGGCAGCTTTGAATTCCCCGTTGAAAATGAAACCAATGCGACAAGCAAAAATGTCTTCAGGGCTACGGTTCCGTTTGTAGCTCCCGTCATGTTTCCATCAAATCAGTTTTGTCACTCTAGTCCAACATAAAAGTTTCTTGAGGCATAAATAATCGAACAAGTATTGTTATTAATGCTAGGTGAGTAGATATATGGTGTAAATGTCCCCAAAAGTGCAACGCTTCAGCACTGAAAAAATAGCAGTCCCTCAAAGAACAGCGCCAAAATGACAAATTCGCTTCCAGCTTATTCAGTGAAGCATCACTTGAGCGCATAGAGGATGAATTCTGCATTGACAGGCATAGGCTACACGCCGCAGATGCTCCATGTGGTACTATGATCACCGCCCTTCCAGGCACAGCCAATCGGAGACCGGAATGGGACGGAAAGACAGCTATCGGCCAGCCCACACGCAGTTTGATTTAGCTGCGCAGGACACGAACGTTGGAGAGCTTTTAGTATTCAGACCCACAATGTAAAATGCTGTGTGCAAGCAATGGGTGAGTTTTGTTTGCTGGAGAGACTTGTCCCCAGAATACACATTCGTTTTCTTGGGTTTGGGCCAAATGTTATCAGTGTTCTGTTGGGCTGCACTACAGGCAACATGATAGGCCTCAAATGTTGACTGGATTACCTCCCTTGATAGAAAGGATTTATACTAAACAAACGTTTTTATTTATATTTTTTAGTTTTTATGGTTCCTGGTAGGAGTACATTGTTCTGTTTCAACGTGTGACTTCAGGAACCAATTTGTCTTCTCACCATTACAAGAATAGTCTTATAAAACAAAACAAATATATTAAAGCTGCAAAATGTAACTTTTGGGGGCACGACCAAATTCACATAGAAATGTGTGTTATAGATGTGTCACTCATTGAAAGCAAGTCTAAGAAGTGGTAGATCTGTTTCTATGCTTTCAGTTCTTATATTTTTGCATCTTTTACTTTCGGTTTTGTACACCAGCTTCAAACAGCTGAAAATACAATGTTTTTGGTTATGGAAAACATATTTCACAGTGGTTTAGATGGTACAATGATACTCTACACTATACTTGCTCGTGTTTTCACATAAACTTAAATTAGGCAAACTATTATAATTTTAGCAGAGCGATTTCTGCATAGTGCATCTTTACATTTTTAGTACCCAATATGCCTAATTACGTTTTTTGTTATGCATTTAAAGGGCAGTTCCACCCGAAAACGTCCATTTGGTATTTATTTCATTTGTCCATTGTTGATATAGTCCCAAAATGTTTTGCATGTCAACAATCAAGTTTTCAAATTTTTCATATGAGGCCAAATTCATCATATGAGGCCAAATTCATCATACCGGCTGTATTTCTGTATTTTGAAAGTTATTTGTCTTGAAAACTTGATCGCTGACATGCAAAACATTTTGAGACAATGTCAACAATGGACAAATGAAACAAATACCAAAATATATCATTTTTGGGTAGAGTTTTTCTTTAATGGTATGTGTTTAGACAGAAATGAATAACTTAATGTATAGTCATCACGGTCATTCTTAAAGCTATATTATGATTAGTAGGTTGGTTACACCTTTGAAATTTGTCAACATAAACTGTCTGATTGATTAGCTTGCACCAAACCTTGACATTTTACAGAACTACCTCTTGTTTTTTCTGTAGATTAAAATAATTGACATTTAATTGGAGGAAAACTGACCACACTATGATGAGTGAAGATTTGGACAAATACTTGCAATGGGTCAATCACAAGTCCAATTGCTCACATGGCTCGGTTTATGTAACATGAAAGAGGAGGATGGCATTGGCGTTTCTCTACGAGTAAGGTGAGTCAACATGTTTTTTACTACATGCATGCAAGAACACACACACACACACACACACACACACACACACACACACACACACACACACACACACACACACACACACACACACACACACACACACACACACACACACACACACACACACACACACACACACACACACACACACACACACACACACACACACACAAATCAGGACTATGGACAGTCACATCATATTTAGCTTATGTTGATTGGACTAAATCGTTTTTGGTATCTTTTAGTTGTCACTGTATTAGACTAATCATATTTGATTAGATGATGTTGAAATGTTAAAGTTGAAATGGGGATGGAGGCAGCTTGCGGAAACTCTCCGTGGTTCTAAATCAATAGTTGTTTAAGGGGTCCAAAAATGTCAGAAACATTAACTTGCTTGACAATGCTTTAGGTCATGTAATTGTTTGTTACAGGCAATATGTTTTGTGGACTTCACAGGACAGGTGTTGTTCTCTGGTTTTATGATGAAACTAATGTGAGGTTGAATTTATTCTGCCACTGTGTCTTCTTATTGTCTCAGCCAACGGCCTTTATATCACGGTGTCAAGACATACAAACTTACAAGTTATAGAGCAAACTACGCAATCATCACAACACATACAGTTGAAGTCGGAAATGTACATACACCTTAGCCAAATACATTTAAACACAGTTTTTCACAATTCCGGACATTTAATCCTTGTAAAAATTCCCTGTCTTAGGTCAGTTAGGATCACCACTTTATTTTAAGAATATGAAATATCAGAATAATATAATAGCAGAGAGAAGGATTTATTTCAGCTTTTCATCACATTCCCAGTGGGTCAAAAGTTTACATGCACTCAATTAGTATTTGGTAGCATTGCCTTTAAATTGTTTAACTTGGGTCAAACATTTCGGTTAGCCTTCCACAAGCTTCTCACAATAAGTTTGGTGAATTTTGGCCCACTCCTCCTGACAGAGCTGGTGTAACTGAGTCATGTTTGAGGGCCTCCTTGCACACGCTTTATTCAGGTCTGCCCACACATTTATGCAAAGCTGTCATCAAGGAAAAGGGTGGCTATTTGAAGAATCTCAAATTTAAAATTGGTTTAATACTTTTTTGGTTAATACACAATTCAATGTGTGTTATGTCATAGTTTGATGTCTTCACTATTTTTCTACAATGTAGAAAATAGTAAAAATAAAGAAAATTTAACGAAATTCGTCTTCCTCTGACGAGGAGTATGACAGAT
Organism: Oncorhynchus masou masou; assembly: GCF_036934945.1. Classification (NCBI taxonomy): domain Eukaryota; kingdom Metazoa; phylum Chordata; class Actinopteri; order Salmoniformes; family Salmonidae; genus Oncorhynchus; species Oncorhynchus masou. Next base: position 65,366,744 of record NC_088240.1, read on the forward strand.
CGGACCAATGTGCAGCGTGGTAAGTGTTCTACATTTTTAATGAAAAGTCACTGAACACAAAAAATACAAAATAACAAAGTGAAAGACAGAAATTTAAAAACAAAACAGTTCTGTATGGAGAAAACACAGACACAGAGAACAATCACCCACAACTCAAGTGGGAAAAACAGGCTGCCTAAATATGGTTCTCAATCAGAGACAACGATTGACAGCTGCCTCTGATTGGGAACCATACCAGGCCAAACACAGAAATACCAAACATAGAACAAAAACATCGAATGCCCACCCCAACTCACGCCCTGACCAACCTAAAATAGAAACATACAAAAGGAACTAAGTTCAGGACGTGACAGAAAAACTCTTGAATGAGTAGGTGTTCTAAAACTTTTCACTGGTTGTGTATATATCAAATGAAATAACTATGTTTTAACCTTTCTCAACAAATAACTGTGTTCATTGACTAAATTGCATTTTTGGAGCTGAGAACACACTGACAAATTGTGTGAAGCTAATTGGTCTACCTTACCTATTTTGGAGTTGTTTGCTCATGCTTGCTGAGATAACAAAACAACACAACACAAGCCTTCTCACCAATATGTTTGTAATTTCAAATCCTAGTGACAGGCAGTCAAGACTGATCCTCATTTGATGAAAAGCATCCAAAATGTAGACTACATGATAATGAGGCACCAAAATGTGTAGGCCGAGTTTAGGTTGGACTTCAATATTTGCTGTCTTCACAGGCAATAATGTGTCAAGGATACTTTTCAATGAAAGTGCAATCTGCAGAGATCAATATTTTTTCTGGGTGCTAGGCTACTGCCAGAGATTTTCCTTTTAGAGTTTTATTGACCAAACCTCCAAGCCTTTTGAGTGTAGCCTATGCAGTATAGCTGCATGCAGTTTTAAAGGGCAACTCAATAACCAATTTATCTGGTTGAAAACAGCCTATGTGGCATCGATATACTCTGAACAAAAATATATACTGAACAAATATTTAAACCCAACATGTAAAGTGTTTCATGAGCTGGAATAAAAGATCGTAGAAATTTTCCATACACACAACTAATTTATTTCTCTCAAAAATTAGTTTACATCCCTTTTAGGGAGCATTCCTCCTTTGCCAAGATAATTCATCCATCTGACAGGTGTGACAAGTTAATATGCTGATTAAACAGCATGATCATTACACAGGTGAATGTTCATTTCTCTAAGCTGCCTCCAAAGCCTCACAACTGCGGACCACGTGTATGGCTCCGTGAGGGCGAGCGTTTTTCTGATGTCAACGTTGTGAACAGAGTGCCCCATTGTGGCAGTGGAGTTATGGTATGGGCAGGCATAAGCTACAGACAACGAACACAATTGCATTTTATCAATGGCAATTTGAATGCGCAGAGATACTGTGATGAGATCCTGAGGCCCATTATTGTGCCATTTATGGCTCATGTTTCAGCATGATAATGCACTGCCCCATGTCGCAAGGATCTGTACACAATTCCTGGAAGCTGAACATTTCCCAGTTCTTCCATGGCTTGCATACTCACCTCACATGTCACCCATTGAGCATGCTTGGGATGCTCCGGATTGATGTTTACTACAGAGTGTTCCAGTTCCCACCAATATCCAGCAACTTCACACAGCCATTGAAGAGGAGTGGAACAACATTCCACAGGCCATAATCAACAGCCTGATCAACTCTATGTGAAGCAGATGTCGCGCTGCATGAGGCAAATGGTGGTCACACCAGATACTGACTGGTTTTCTGATCCATGCCCCTACCCTTTTTAATGTCTCTGTGACCAACAGATGCACATCTGTATTCCCAGCCATGTGAAATCCATAGATTAGGGCCTAATTTATTTATTTCAATTGACTGATTTCCTTATATGAACTGTAACTCAGTAAACATTTAGAAGTGTTTGTATGTTTACATATTTTTTTCAGTGTAAATCTATGCTGTGTTCATACCTTAGTGGGAAGGTGGTAATTACCAATTGTAAAGTCGTTAAAACCCATTTGGATGTATTCACGTACTTTGAACTCGTTGATAAACTCCGATTGGCTAATGGCCAACAAGCTGCATCAACCATAACTAAAACTACAGCTATCATGTTTGTAAACCAATTCTATTATTCAAAACATATACATAGATTTATTTTTATAAATAACGTTTTGTTGTTACATTTATCTGCCAAAAATGCTGTTATCGAGGTCATTTCCTTAGTAGGCAACGTCAGAGGTCAACATGTTGGAGAAGTCAAACCTCAGGGAGGATAGACGAGTTTCCTACTAGTAATTACAAGTTGGAGTGGCGTTCATGTGGATTTTTACCAATCGTATGTGGTAAATACCACCTTCCCATTTGGTTATGAATGTAGCATTATTCCAGTGCCAGAATTAACTAAAAAGATTAAGTAGGATCATTTTGGTCATCAAGTCAGTATATTACAAAATGCAGTTTTGTGAGATTTGTGTAACTGAGTTTGTCACGACTTACATGGGGTTGGATTTTGATCATACCCACTTCTCCATTAACACAGGATTGTAATGCCTAGGGACAATTGTCATGCACAGATAAACAGCTGCTGTGATTGTGCTCTATCCAATCGTAGGGCAGATCACAGATAGTGAGACAGACCTGCCCACATTACGCAGCTCCTTGGACTTGTTTACATAAGTTAACATGTCACCAATGTTATGTTGAAAGAACACTTGGCCCTTAAGTCCTTCATGGAGTGGGAACTTGCTGATGTGTTTGGTAGTGATCACTGCCCAGTGCTTGACTTGGACTGAAATAGGTGCCGGTAGCCTACTCCTTTTGGGTGCCGGTACTGTTTATATTTATGTGCAGGAACTAATACTTTTTAGCTAATATTCTATGAGGTCCAAAAACGTCTAAATTAATTACTGATTTCTTGATTTATCTTAGCTTAATTCTGACAATTTTGAGGAAGTGGTAGGCGAGTGGCTATGTTGTTGCTACGGTGTTTCAAGAGCGACAAACAACAGCAACTGCCAGTGTACGACAACACACCCACATCGAACCACACCCCCCGAGACTGAAATACATTTTTTGAATAAGCAACAGAAAAACACATTTGCATGTTCTGAGTGAGTTAGGATCCTTTTACTTGATCTTTCAGGTTCCTACTCCCTGTTGAACCATGTTCAGCACATCTGGACTGAGCCATTTGTTACTATAGAGGTTGTTCCAAATGAGACAACTGTCATACAGCTCAAATTGGACCCTGGATATGGGCATCATTTTAGAGGCATTGTAGGGCCTGCTCCACCCTTTTCGATGAAGCTGAGAATTGTTCAGTCATGGTTCCCATCTCCTCCAACACAAGGCCCTTTTTAGAGCCCAAGCGAGGCAGACCCAGAGCCTGAAGGCTATTGCTACAACAAAATTCTCCATGCATCAGCAACACAGTACAGTACAGTACTGCATGTCTCCTCCGAAGCTCTCTCTCTTCTTTCCACTTCCTTGCACATACACTTCATCAGATTTCTTCAGTGCTGTACTGTATGTTATTCTCCCCGACATATGAGCGGTAACTCATTACAAGAGACATGTTGTGTACATGTGAGAGAATGGCATGATTTTGCACTGAATACCCAGTTGGAGACATGTCTTACTTTTTTTGATGTCATTGAAAAAATAACCAAGGGCAGATAAACTTTTGCACAACATATGAATTATCATTCAAGTCTAAACAAACAATTTTCTTCTTCAAACAGACTTGTCTTTATAGGAAAATGGAACCTGACCTCATGCAGGATTCACATTGATACAGGGATTGAATAGGGAAAAGAACACCTGAAATATACAGTGAATACATATACAGTGCCTTGCGAAAGTATTCGGCCCCCTTGAACTTTGCGACCTTTTGCCACATTTCAGGCTTCAAACATAAAGATATAAAACTGTATTTTTTTGTGAAGAATCAACAACAAGTGGGACACAATCATGAAGTGGAACGACATTTATTGGATATTTCAAACTTGTTTAACAAATCAAAAACTGAAAAATTGGGCGTGCAAAATTATTCAGCCCCTTTAAGTTAATACTTTGTAGCGCCACCTTTTGCTGCGATTACAGCTGTATGTCGCTTGGGGTATGTCTCTATCAGTTTTGCACATCGAGAGACTGACATTTTTTCCCATTCCTCCTTGCAAAATAGCTCCTGCTCAGTGAGGTTGGATGGAGAGCATTTGTGAACAGCAGTTTTCAGTTCTTTCCACAGATTCTCGATTGGATTCAGGTCTGGACTTTGACTTGGCCATTCTAACACCTGGATATGTTTATTTTTGAACCATTCCATTGTAGATTTTGCTTTATGTTTTGGATCATTGTCTTGTTGGAAGACAAATCTCCATCCCAGTCTCAGGTCTTTTGCAGACTCCATCAGGTTTTCTTCCAGAATGGTCCTGTATTTGGCTCCATCCATCTTCCCATCAATTTTAACCATCTTCCCTGTCCCTGCTGAAGAAAAGCAGGCCCAAACCATGATGCTGCCACCACCATGTTTGATAGTGGGCATGGTGTGTTCAAGGTGATGAGCTGTGTTGCTTTTACACCAAACATAACGTTTTGCATTGTTGCCAAAAAGTTCAATTTTGGTTTCATCTGACCAGAGCACCTTCTTCCACATGTTTGGTGTGTCTCCCAGGTTGCTTGTGGCAAACTTTAAACAACACTTTTTATGGATATCTTTAAGAAATGGCTTTCTTCTTGCCACTCTTCCATAAAGGCCAGATTTGTGCAATATACGACTGATTGTTGTCCTATGGACAGAGTCTCCCACCTCAGCTGTAGATCTCTGCAGTTCATCCAGAGTGATCATGGGCCTCTTGGCTGCATCTCTGATCAGTCTTCTCCTTGTATGAGCTGAAAGTTTAGAGGGACGGCCAGGTCTTGGTAGATTTTCAGTGGTCTGATACTCCTTCCATTTCAATATTATCGCTTGCACAGTGCTCCTTGGGATGTTTAAAGCTTGGGAAATCTTTTTGTATCCAAATCCGGCTTTAAACTTCTTCACAACTGTATCTCGGACCTGCCTGGTGTGTTCCTTGTTGTTCTTGATGCTCTCTGCGCTTTTTAACGGACCTCTGAGACTATCACAGTGCAGGTGCATTTATACGGAGACTTGATTACACACAGGTGGATTGTATTTATCATCATTAGTCATTTAGGTCAACATTGGATCATTCAGAGATCCTCACTGAACTTCTGGAGAGAGTTTGCTGCACTGAAAGTAAAGGGGATGAATAATTTTGCAACGCCCAATTTTTCAGTTTTGATTTGTTAAACAAGTTTGAAATATCCAATAAATGTCGTTCCACTTCATGATTGTGTCCCACTTGTTGTTGATTCTTCACAAAAAAATACAGTTTTATATCTTTATGTTTGAAGCCTGAAATGTGGCAAAAGGTCGCAAAGTTCAAGGGGGCCGAATACTTTCGCAAGGCACTGTATATATTTATGGGGAATAGGTTAAGCTAATGGGGAATAGGTTAAGCATGAAAACTCCAGTCATGAAACATTGGCCCCTACAGCAAGAAAAACAGCCCCCAACCTCGGTCGTCTTTTGAAAAGCTGTAACACAAATTACAGCAATTTACCCCGAAAGGCAGCACGTGTGTGACAGGGGAATGGGTTTGTAGTTGATGGTGTCGAATGTCGCGTCGCAGGCACTCACGCCAGTCTTTCATCATATTTTGGCATGCCTCTCTGCAGAAAAAAAGTGACAGGGAGTAAGAGAGTAAAAGAAGGCAGTCTGGTGAACCTTGACCTTACAACCGCCATCTAAGGTCAAGAGAACTGACAAGTGTTTCTTTCTGTGCTCAGTTTGTCTGATCCTCTTCATTTTCATCCACTTTCTCCCCGACACTTTCCCTGCTCTTCATCTCCCTGTCACAGACACCTCCCTCTCCTCTCTCCATCCATATTATTCCTTCCTCTATTTATCCCTCTCACATTCTCTCTCTCCATCTCTGAATAGTGTGAACTGAGCTGACAGTCAAATGAATGTCAGGTGGGTCCCACCTCCTCCCCTTGAAAACACAGAGGGAGAATTATTCAGCAGTTGAAAGGCTGCCTGTGTGTCCCTGCGCTCTGTGCGTGTGTGTGTGTGTGTGTGTGTGTGTGTGTGTGTGTGTGTGTGTGTGTGTGTGGGGTGGGGGTTTATGTATCAGATCTCTGGCTTTGTGTAATGCTGCATGACACTACTGGTATGTGTGTGGGACTGTGGGAGCGTGTATTGTCCCCTGTCGCAGTGCCCCTTGGGACCTGAGTGTGTATAACACATGCACAGTCCTAACAGCCACACCCTGCTTCCCCAGTGCCAACCATGGAACACTGTGACCATCCGTTCCATGTAGAAGTTAACCCTGGCAATAGATCTATCAGCTTACAATTCCCCCAATTTCTAACCTGAACTATTAGGAGATCTCAGAACTCCCACTGCCACACAATCCAGGGGACAAAGACTGACATTAGCACCCTCCTCATCATCCCATCTTTTTCTGAAAGAGAGAGGGTAAGATTAATTTAAGGGGAGGACAGAGCGAGAGAGACCACTTCAATCTCTGAAATCAGCAGAGCAGTGATGACTGCCCATCAATCTCCCTTCATGACATCATTATTCATTGTCTGCGCCCCTCCTCTCAGTACCTCCACACCTCCCTCTGTGCTGTGGCCTTACCCTCCTGTTCATCCTCAAAATTTACCAGTGACTATCGAGTGTGACAGGTACTCTATCACCCGTGTCATGTACTCCACCCAATTTCACCCTGGAGCCCTGCATCAAGCTTATTTCTATTTGTTTGAGTTCATATTTAACAAGTTCATACCATCATACGCTATGCTGGCCTCATTCACTGAGCCTATGGGTAGTCAATAAGTCCTTGTTAGCTTAAATTAGTTCTCAAAGAGACTCTGTTAGGATGCACAGTGAGTTGCCTTCTATTCTCTCCTCAGACAAGTTCCAGTTCCTCCCTCGACCAGCAGGGGCTGCTGTCCCCACCTACGGGGGATGAAGCGGAGGCCAGGCCACTTGCTAACCAGTGAACGAGCTCCAGTCTCTCTGGCCTCCAGCCATGCTTGGAAATCACTCAATCAGGCTCTCTGGCAGCTCGGATCCCACTGCTGCCACCATGCAGTCCGTTATAACGCTAATGAGTAATCAGAGTTCCGCCTCCCCCTACCCCCCCTCCTCCATCCCCCCTCCTTTGATTATCTTTCTGCCTGTGTCTCCCCCTCTTAAAGCGATGGCAGTCTCCCCCCTCCCAACCCCCACCCCCCAGAAGTCTGTCTGATTGCAATCAATGAAAGTACCTTCTCATTCGGTCCGTTCATTTATCCATCCCCTTGAGAAGGGTTATTGCCTAACGCTTAGTGACAGTGTATAGTTTGTGGAGAGCGATCGTTTATTTTACCTGTAAGGAACACAGTGTAGTGCAGGCACGACCACCGGTACATGTTGTTGTTATAGAAGAGAAGCCAGTCTAATCAATGGATCTGTACCAGACAAGGAATTAATGCTTTGTCTTATGTGTAGAATTACTCTTCTCCTCATGTTGCAGGTAACGTGTGCTGAGTGGTGCCACAATGGCTCCTGTGTTTGTCCTTGGAGGTGGGTCCTATGGTGAGACGACTCTACATAATACCCCATGATCTTATATCCAAGCTAAATGCCTTAGAAATATAATACCGGTTTCTGCATAAGCACTCATTGACATATGTAATATAACATTTGGCCTTGTACAACACATGACACAATTCATTTCATTGACTGATTGCAATGAATTGGACACTCATACTAATGAGTCCACTGGTCTAGTGTTATGACTGTTCCTATGTTTATTTGAAAGGGGCAATGCCTACCGGTGTTTCAATGAATGTGGCATATTCAGGTAAAAGGTTCATTACCATTTGTAATCCCTGGGTTATTGTGGATGACACTGCAGTTGAACCTACAGTATTTGCCAGTCAGTACACCTCATGTAACCCAGATAAAATGCCACAAACTGCGAAACAGACAACAACATCGCAATGTGCGCAATCAGCCCAAACTCCTGCCATCTCCACCGGTCCTCTCCGGATGTCCTAGTTCTGTTGATGTCAGTCCCAAACGCTAAAAAAACACACAAAACACTTTTGACAACTACAACGACAGCAACGAAAGGTAGAAAAATAGTATGAAGAATATGCTTATCGTCTTAGAAGGATGATCTTATTATAGAATCTCATGACAGTTGGTTTTCCAAAGCATGGCCCAGAGCGTTGGAATTCTGCATGGTTCAGTCGTTTATCCAGAGCCAAGCGCCTCTCCTCCTGTCCCCACGTTTCTGAATAACCTGTCTCTTCCATGCCACATCTTCTGCCTGGCCTCGATTCGCTTGGCGTTTGCTCGCATTGTTACCTCGACACACACAAACTCATTTTTTTGCCAGGCTTGCTCTACCTTCTCACACTCAAGGAGAAAAGACACCACAGTGTCTTTTGTTTGTTGTCCATTGTTCAGAGTACGAGCCCTGACAGAAAGGGGAAAACCTGATTATACTATAGCTCAATCATAGACCCTTGCACACCTTGTATATTTAGACTTTTGTTCGAGTGTCTTTGGATTACCTCTGAGTCAGTCTTCACACTGCCAGCACACGTTTTGTCTATGGAATTGAACAAAATAAGAATCATGTCCAATTGTATTTCAAAATGTCTTCTCTTGAATGAATGGGACACAAATGGCTTCGCTTGAGTGTGACACAAATATAGCTCTCAGCGGGTGTTGTTGCACACTCCTGCGTACATTAGGAGGATAGTGAAGATTTGAAGGGAGGTTTTCGAGACAGGGTCTGTATTTGGGATTAGAACACTTTGGTGCAGAGTGGAGGGGGTTTAAGCTTGTCTTATGGACATGCTCTGCTGCTGAGGGTGAAGGAAAGGTACACAACATCTGTATGTTTGTGTTCTCATGAAGGTGTTGCTGGGTCTGATCAGACCAGAGGGAAGAGTGCCCCCTGCTGGCCCCTCCAACAACACCCTCCTGAAGGAGTGGGGTTTCTCATTCAGGTATCAACCAGACCAGATGTTCCAGACAAAAGCAAGACTACAGTAGATGCTGTCTCCCTATAGCTGAATTATGAACTGCTATACAACGTTTTGTACATAAACCTGTGAGCTGCCAGTCTGCACTTGGCATATGGCACCTGTCCATCAAAGTGAGTAGTTTAGGCCTACATACACCTACATGTAGTATATAGACCTGTATGTGTGCCACTACCATAAGCATAAACATATTTTGCTGTTAGAGAATGTTGTGTACAGGCACAGTGGTAATACGTCCAGAAAAGAAGGGCGAGAGAGAGAAAGAGAAAGAGAAAGAGAGAGAGAGATATAGAGAGAGAGAAAGAGAAAGAGAGAGAGAAATAAATAAAGAGAAAGAGAGAGAGAGAAAGAAAGAGAGAAAGAGAAAGAGAGAGAGAGAGAAAGGGAGAGAAAAAATTATGATTCATAAAGCATTTAAGATGAAGTGGTATTAAGGTTGGCTCGCCATGTTATTTGTCAGTCACAGACAAGATGAGTGGAGCGAGGGAAGGAATTCCAACTAAATCACATATAGCCCATGGCCAGCGCACTCGCTAAATCCTTCCCCCAGTAAACCAGAGAGGAAATAAACAATAACAAGCTCCACTTTTTAAAGGATTCTCTCTTCCATTTCTCTCGCTCACTCTCCCTGTATCCTCACAAATGAACTTTTCCCGCTCCCTGTTGCTAGGTGAACAGCGCGGGTGCCAATGATTGACAGGTCTTTGAAAACACCATTATGAGAGGTAAAGTGGAATATCTTCAAAGATGGGGGGGTTTGGGGGTGCATTGCAGCATTGGAGATGAGGACAGCAGGCATCAGTCAGTAAGGCAGGCAGGGGTTTCAGCCATGGAGGTTAATTATTACCATGGCTTGTCAACTTCGACATTAGAGAAATCCTCAGGAGAATGTGGGGCTAATCACACCACATGTGTCTGTCATTGGGAAGTTACCTACTGTCATGAAATCTGAATGCACACACTCTTACTTAAAGGTGCACACACTCACATGCACACACAAACACGCACATGCACACGCGCACACGCGCACACACACACACACACACACACACACACACACACACACACACACACACACACACACACACACACACACACACACACACACACACACACACACACACACACACACACACACACACACACACACACACACACACACACACACACAGTCAGGCAAGGTCTGGCTGAAACATGTGGCCCTCCCTCGCTACCCTGCTGGCCGGGTTGATAGCTCTCAGATTCAAGAGTGACATTGTCGACAGACAAATAGAAGATGCATGTTTCTCTCTTGCACTCTCTCTCTCCTTCTATCTCTCAACGGCCCTAATGTGAAACATCTGCTCCAGTCCAGCCATGGAGGGAAAGTAGCCTTGCCTCGCTTGAGTATGCATTAACTTAGAAGTCCCACACTGTTTTCGGCCAAATGCACTCGCCTAATTAGCTAGCTAGATATCACTCCATGTCATGCTCTTAGCCCTCACCTCCTGGGGCTAGCCGTACCCTGTGGCCTATACAGCTGGAATAACTAGCCCTCTCATTATAGGTAGAGAAGGGGCCACCTCTGGAAGCCAAATGTTTACCAGCTAAATCACTCCAGACGGGCATTCGTTATGGCGTTGTCATGGCGATGTCGACGAATGTAATTTATCAACTGCTGTCAGTCTCAGCACCAAGTCAAGGTAGAAATGTAAGTAGGGCATCGTTATTTTAATTCTCTTTCTTTACTGGCTCTTATTGAAAGCTGTAGGGTTGAAATGGTGAGTCTTGAATGAAAGATTTGTTCCAGTCGATGAAAGTACTTACATTTCCGGTAATCTTCTATAAAATAGTATTCACAGATGTTATACAGGGGTTGCGAAGGGATTACATTTCATCTGTTTATGGATTGAAGTTACTGACTGGTAATTTTGGTATGTACATATGAATTGCTCTCAATTTCCCTACTTCCCCATCCCGATCATTGATTTTAAAGTCAGTCATCTCAGTCTAAGTAAACAAACAGTAATCATGGACTGCAGTCTGTTTTCACCTATGGACTCCTTTAGGGGTTAAAATCTGTGACTGAGTTGAGTCCATTTTTACCCCTTATCCTTAAATTAGCTACAGGTCTTGCCAAATATGTGACCAGCATCAGAGACTAAGTAGGCCTGTTACGGCCTTGGAGCCTGAGGGGAAACGGCATTAGGAGCCCCCAAAGGATGCTGGGTGATCACAGTGAAATATTGCTTCAAAGGTAAGCATGTGTATGTGTGTGTGTGTGTGTAAGCGTGTGTATGTGTGTGTGTGTGTGTGTGTGTGTGTGTGTGTGTGTGTGTGTGTGTGTGTGTGTGTGTTTGCGAGTGGGCAGAAGGGGTTAATACAACGCTGAGCATAATCCCTTTATAACACTAAATTGAAGTTCATGTTTGAATAGTGTTCACAAAATGCTGGAAACATTCCCAGCAAGCATAACTGTGTGATGACCATTGTTATGGGGAGGCGTACGAGACAAGTGTATCTTTTAAAAAGCTAATAACAAACTCTGACACTCAGCGACCCGGAGAGTGAAACAAAGAAAAGCTTCTATTGGAGTTATTTATTATGAAAGAAAAGCCCTGTACAACTCATCTTTTCATGTCCAATCACTCAACTCTTAAATATGAATGTTTTATATTCTCTTTAATGTGACAGCGTATCATTTCGTAACAAAGGAAATAACCTAGCATGGCAGCACTATTGAATGTCACACCATAGCATTTTAATGAATAGCAAGATGGGTTTAATCATTCGGTGTAGTCCCACAAGAGTATCCATGTCATCAAAAGTCTTTAAGTTACCACATTTCAAAAATAGATATTCAAGACTAGTTTCAGGAAAGCCACAATTGCACTAAAGCATTCAGTCATTTGTGGCTTGACAGCCTCTGTAACACAAACCTCAATCTCACAATGAGCCGCATCAGGAATGGAGACTTCAGACTCTCTCTTTATTTCTCTTTCTTTCAGATTCCAGCCACATTCTGAGTGGGAGGTGAACCAACACAAACAGTGTCCTGTCTGTCTCTAAGTACTTCCTGGTTAAATCTTGCACACTGGCCAATCCCCTGACAGAGACAGCCCTTTAGGGGGGAGAAAGAGGCCACCACTCACTCAATTGGCTCATAGTAACATCTCATCCTGTGTTCTTGGAATCAAATGGGCAGTTATACTGTATTTCTATCTGAATGTGACACTCAGTATGACAAAGGGAAAGCAGGGGAGTCTCTTTATTTCTCTTGCGAAGAACAGCCAACAGGGAACAGATTGACAGGAGAGACAGCTGTTAACCTTAGGAGTCAGGGCAAATAACATGTGTGCCGGTGGTAGGGGTTGGAAGGGGACCATGACTCGCCCACAATGGCCATTGTATGATCTTAGCAGTAACTCAATGACCAACACATGTGTGTCATGCGGCTGACAGTCCACCCAATGACTCGTAAACTGTGTGCCGTGATTGGGGAGGCCCACCCTCTCCCCCTGTCAAACCAATGAAACTCAACACTTCATCCCTGTCATCTACGCTCACCTTCTCATTCGCACATTCTCTCTGACCTCCCGGATTCAGCTCCCCACACAAGCCACTCATCTTTGAGTTGAGCTGAGTAGTGTCAGCCATAGAATTACATACAGGTGGGGATAATACTGGTGTTTATATCATGCTGATTGATCTGGATGAATGGAAATGATTGTATCTGGTGACTACAAAAACCGACATGAACGCATGCACGCGCACACACACGCACGCACGCACACACACGCACACGCACACACACACACACACACACACACACACACACACACACACACACACACACACACACACAGTGGAACTGTTCCATCCGTATGCTTGTTGAAGACGACAATGGATGGTCGTTAAACAGTTAATCATCCCTCATTTTTCTAGCCTGTATGATGGTAATTCAGAAATAGAGGTGCAGAACCTGCCAGTTTTCGAGGCTCCATTTCGTGTCTGTTGAGACATAGTGTTCCACCAGCATATAGCCTGTTTGTGCTAATAATACAAGCAATCCATCAGGGTGATGGACTTTCTCTGGCTAGCACAATTGACCATTCTGACTGACATGTCTTTGCCTCATCATTTCGATTCACTGTTTGTAATTATAGTAGCTATGAATAGTGTTATGATTGGTGAGTTAACTATGAAGCTGTACTTGTATGTAGCTAGCGTTAGCTATAGAAAGTTAGGCATAGCTGGCAAGAGGGTTTGCTTTGGAGGATAAGCCTAGTTGTAGTAACTGGCTAGCAGTTGCTGTTTGGGGTCAGTGATACAGAGAGGCCACCAGGCTAGCCATGACATGATGGGAGAGACGGGCAGAACACCAGCTCTGCGCCTGGTTATTTGAGCTCCATTAGGCTTAATAGCAAATTATATCCTAATACCTGTTGTCATGGCGGATTCACTGGAGTGAGAACGCTTATCTGAGCCACAGGGGCTGAAAACCACCCATGCTGAACAACAGTGTAGCCTACAGATGTAGGATCTTAATTTGATCGCTCTTATGTTGCTGAGAATTTTCCTTCACAGCAAGTAATGCAAACTTGTAGTGTATTCAATGTTTAAAAGGCTTCTAAAGTTTGTAATTTCCATTTTAAAATGTCAGACTTGATTTGCCCTAATGAAAAATGTATCAACCCCTACAAAGAAATGCCATTAATTATAATCCACATAATTATATTGACGCAGGATTATTTTTGGCTCAAATGAAGATCCTACATCGGTACACAGAGACACACATACACATTACACCATCTCGGTCATGTATATTGTTGGGCTGCAACCACACACACAGCACACATGACCTTCTGTCCATCAGACACAAAACCATACCCTTTTCCTGACAGGCAAAGTGGTCTCTCGCCTTCATTCTTTCTAGGTGCACTACTCAAAAAACATTCACACACACACAATAAGCTGCATTAGTAAGCCTACAACCATAATCTGCACAAAAATATGTTTGTTTCTGAATAGTTTTAAAGTAGCTTACTGCTCCTTTAAGTTTGTGCTTAAAATCTCCAGGTGTGAAGAACAAATTGTTGAAGCTTAATTAAGGGGGCAATCGGGGATTGGACTTTAATTATATACTGAACAAAAATATAAACACAACATGCAACAATTTCAAAGATTTTACCTAGTTCATAGAAGGAAATAAAGGCATTAGGCCCTAAACTATAGATTTCACATGACTGGGCAGGGGCGTAGGCCCACCCACTTATGAGCCAGGCGCAACCACTGGGGAGCCAGGCCCAGCCACTGGGGAGCCAGGCCCAGCCACTGGGGAGCCAGGCCCAGCCACTGGGGAGCCAGGCCCAGCCACTGGGGAGCCAGGCCCAGCCACTGGGGAGCCAGGCCCAGCCCACTGGGGAGCCAGGCCCAGCCAATCAGAATGAGTTTTTCCCCACAAAAGGGCTTTTTTTACAGACAGAAATGCTCACTAACAGGAATGCACAAAATTTGAGATAAATACTTGTTTTGTTTTTTGTTTCAGCTCATGAAAAATGGACCAACACTTTACATGTTGCGTTTATATTTCTGTTGAGTACATTTACCCATTGATTCTTGAATAATATAATGTATAAATGCCTCACAAGCTTAGTTTATCTTACTCCATCAGAACCACAAATAAGCTTATTTTACTCCATTGTTTGTAAACAATGTATTTGTAAACAAACACAGTATATCCTCAACATATGGTTATATTAATTTGAGATTAGTTGCACTATCAAGCCCCATCCCACAGCAGTTTACCAAAGCAGTGGCAGGGTGGTAATTTTGCCATTGTTTTAACTGCAGATTGCCCCTCTACCAAACAAAGACTTTCATCCTAAACTGTTTTTAGAAACGGAGTAACCCTCCCAACATCCCCTCTATTTACGATGTGCATCCATTCTGGAGAATGACAAGTTGGAGCAGCGTTCCTAAGCAACTGGACACAATAAGTACCTCCCTCCTGATTCCAAAGGTGTCACAGGCAGCAGGCAGGCAGTCGTTATCTCAAACCCCCACCACACATCAAACCGATACCCAATCTCTGGGCAATTTCAGCTACGTGCCATGCTAAAGACGAATGGGAACATTCAAAATACAGTATACCATAAAAATGAGAAATACTTGCCCCAAACGAATGATAATCCT
Source organism: Oncorhynchus masou masou (assembly GCF_036934945.1). Classification (NCBI taxonomy): domain Eukaryota; kingdom Metazoa; phylum Chordata; class Actinopteri; order Salmoniformes; family Salmonidae; genus Oncorhynchus; species Oncorhynchus masou. Next base: position 65,382,030 of record NC_088240.1, read on the forward strand.
GATAAGAAAAACTAACATGCGATTCAAGTTGGGAGTAGGTTGGTATTTTATGTAGTTGTTGTTGGGTTGTCATGGAGGTTGAGGTGAGGAAAGAGAGAGAAGGGAAACAAACGCATCTGTCGCTAGAGGTGGAGGGAGTTGGGGCTGTGTATTGGGTGGACACACACACACTCAGCTAGTCCTTTTTATCCAGAGTAAGTATTTTATCTCGTAGCTGGGGGAAGAAAGGACAAGCCTGGGCATGCCTCTATTTGACACACTGACTCAAGGTCCCCTAACATATTGACATGTCTGTTCCCTCTCATCTAAAATAAACAACCACCAATCTCCTGCAGAGTTTCTGGATGGATGGCAATGACTACTGCACCCTCACTGCTGAGCTCCAACATCCTCACTGCAGAGGCCCTGAGATTAAACAGATCAGTCACACACACATGCCCTCACACACATACACTCACTCACTCATGCTCGCACACGTACCCCCCCCCCCCACACACACACACACACACACACACACACACACACACACACACTACAACACAACACCGGCTCACAGACCCCTGTAGCATTGAAAAGAGATGACAGAAAGCATTGAACATTATCCCTCAAGTACAACACAAAACCTCTGTCATATTCCTAAGAGAGAAAGTGATAGAGAAAGAGACAGAAACATGGGGCATCTACTGGGATTGGTTGACGTAGACTCCTACTGATTCCTTAGTGAGAAGTGGAAGAAGGAAAGAAAAGAAGAGTAAGAAAGATAGAGATGGAATCCCTTTGATGGAGGAACAACGAGTCATAAACCTCTTCTGTCAGTCCTCAGAGAAGGGGAGATTGAAACAGTTAGATGGGAGAGAGACAGTGATTCTGACAGCATCACAGGGACAGCGTTCGCCACCAAGATAATCATCTTTTTCTTTTCCATTTGGAACTCGGAGAGCTGTCTCTCCTTAAGTGCTGTTACCTCCTCTGTCGAACGCACACCCTCTCAAATCACCCTGACAGCTACTCCTGCCTGACAGTAGAACTCCTCAGCGGGGCGAGAGTTCACTCCACCTAGGTAGGGAGGTCACCCCAAATGGGCTTCTCCCTTCTCCATTCTTCCATAATGATGTGCTATGTCAGTACAGTGAGTGTCAAAGGAAAATACATGAAATGTGGGGATAGAGCATGGTATTGGGCTTGGTTTCATGAAAACGTGCACCCTTTCTCCCTGCCCTCAGTGACTTGTTCTGAGAAATGTGAAAGCAATGGAAAGGGAGTGAAATGGAGGGAATTACACAGTTTTGGGTGTGTAAATGTAACACATATTAAATGCCATTTGGAATGTAACAAACGTTACTGTAAATGACATCACCGTATTTCTGGTCCATTCATACCTGGGTCCGGTTTCCCGATAGCGTCGTAAGGCTAAGTTCATCATTAGAACCTTTGTAGGAGCATGGTTAAATCCGAGCTGTTTCCCAAAACCATCATTACTACAGCTACAGTTTAAAACGCTCATTATTTACTGACTGCCTCAGACCACAGTCGGTAGAACAGCTAAGTGCGTAAATTATCGCTGAGTGCGATCATTTATTTTGCCCTTCCACGTCACTTTATACACAGAAGATCTCTGTTCAACATGGAATCAAGACGTTTATCTATCTCAATGTGACCGCCGATAAGCCCACCTTCACAACGAAGTTGACTCGAAATACAAAGTTGCCAATGTCTTTGGAATTGTTACAAACAAGCAATGGATTTAAAGTTACTTCAAATGAAGACATACATAAGCTACATAGGCCTATTGTCACACCCTGACCATAGTTTGCTTTGTATGTTTCTATGTTTTGTTTGGTCAGGGTGTGATATGAGTGGGCATTCTATGTTACATGTCTAGTTTGTCTAGTTCTATGTTTGGCCTGATATGGTTCTCAATCAGAGGCAGGTGTTAGTCATTGTCTCTGATTGGGAACCATATTTAGGTAGCCTGTTTGGTGTTGGGTTTTGTGGGTGATTGTCCTTGTTTCTGTCTCTGTGTTACTTTGCACCAGTTTAGGCTGTTTTGGTTTTCACGTTACGTTTATTGTTTTTGTATTGTTTCGTGTTTCCATTGTTTTATTAATCATGAATCTCAATACCCACGCCGCATTTTGGTCCGACTCTCCTTCACATAAAGAAAGCCGTGAAACCTATACAGTGCATTCGGAAAGTTTTCAGACCCCTTGATGTTTTCCACATTTTGTTACTTGACAGTCTTATTCTAAGCAAAAACGGAAATATCACATTTTCATAAGTATTCAGAACCTTTACTCAGTACTTTGTTGAAGCACCTGTGTCAGTGATTACAGCCTCGAGTCTTCTTGGGAATTACACCATAAGCTTGGCACACCTGTATTTGGGGAATTTCTCCCATTCTTCTCTGCAGATCCTCTCAAGCTCAGGTTGGATGGGGAGTGTCGCTGCACAGCTATTTTCCGGTCTCTCCAGAGATGTTCGATCCGGTTCAAGTCCGGGCTCTGGCTGTGCTACTCAAGGACATTCAGAGACTTGTCCCGAAGCCACTCCTGCTTTGTCTTGGCTATGTGCTTAGGGTCGTTGTCCAGTTGGAAGGTGAACCTTCCCCCAGTCTGTGGTCCTGAGTGCCCTGGAGCAGGTTTTCATCAAGGATCTCTCTGTACTTTGCTCCGTTCATCTGTGCCTCAATCCTGACTAGTCTCCCAGTCCCTGCCGCTGAAAAACATCCCCACAGCATGATGCAAACACCACCATGCTTCACCGTAGGGATGGTGTCAGGTTTCCTCCAGACGTGACGCTTGGCATTCAGGCCAAATAGTTTAATCTTGGTTTCATCAGACCAGAGAATCTTGTTTCTCATGATCTGAGAGTCTTTAGGTGCCTTTTGGCAAACTCCACCTGATTGGTGGAGTACTGCAGAGATCGTTGTGCTTCTGAAAGGTTCTCCAATCTCCATAGAGGAACTCTGGAGCTCAGTCAGAGTGACCATCGGGTTCTTGGTCACCTCCTTGACCAAGGCCCTTCTCCCCCGATTCTTCAGTGTGGCCGGACGGCCAGCTCTAGGAAGAGTCTTGGTGGTTCCAAATTTCTTCCATTTAAGAATGATGGAGGCCACTGTATTTTGGGGGAACTTCAATGCTGCAGATATTTTTTGGTACCCTTCCCCAGATCTGTGCCTCGACACAATCCTGTCTTGGAGCTCTACAGACAATTTTTTCGACCTCAAGCCTTGGTTTTTGCTCTGACATGCACGGTCAACCGTGGGACCTTATATAGACAGGTGTGTGCCTTTCCAAATCATGTCCAATCAATTGAATTTAGCACAGGTGGACTCCAGTAAAGTTGTGGAAACATCTCAAGGATGATCAATGGAAACAGGATGCACCTGAGCTCAATCTTGAGTCTCATAGCAAAGGGTCTGAATACTTATTTAAATAAGGTATTTCTGGTTTTATATTTAGTAAATTAGCAAACATTTCTAAAAACCTGTTTTCGCTTTGTCATTATGCAGTATTGTGTGTAGATTGATGAAAATGTCTTATTTAATCAATTTTAGAATAAGTCTTTACAAAATAGGAAAAAGTCAAGGGGTCCGAATACTTTCCAAAGACACTGTATATTTAAACCATATCGAAAAATAAGTGTAATGTTCAGTCAATTTAGTTATATTTAGCTAATTGTGGGCTAGGCGACTGTACAATTTTTCATAATGTGTAACAACCTGTGCAATGATGTGCTAAATCTTTGTTTTTAGTGCATTATTATTGGGTAAGCATTAGAATAAGCCACCTCAATATTTGCAGAAATAGGTAGTAATATCTCTCTAGGAGCTGATCCGTCGTCAGTATTGTGAAAATATTCTAATGTTAAGATAAGATTTGAATGGAGAAAGCTGATCCAAAAGCAGCGCTGCCTTTCTTTCTATATACAATCAGTATCAACACCTGCTCCAACCACTTACTTAGTGCACGTTCTCTCTGTGTGGAGGTTTGGGAAACGAAGCATTGTAAAAACACTGGTAAGTCTAAGTTCCTTCGCTATTGCGAAACCCGGACAGATTTGTTATGGATGGGGCTGATGGAAAACCCATTTCAGGTCTAGATCTAAATGTGTGACTACTCAAAACGACAGTAGTGGCATGTCTGCACAAGGGTTAACCATAACACACACAGAATGCATGCAATAACAGTTATATTACTATGTTGGAATTTGTCTTCCCTGTGACGTATGACTTGTATGTATTTATATGTCATATTGTCTTAACATACTGCAAAGCAAATTATAGATTTATAGATTGACTCCGGAACTTCTAGCTGTCTTCCCACTCTGTTTGGCCTTAGCCTACCCTGGCATACCTCTGCACTCCCAAAGGGGATTCACACAGAATGACCTCTCATAGAGAATCTAAACAGCAGGGCTCCTGCAATGACAACCAGCTCATTGTTTTGATGACAGCCTCATTCCCGTACAGAAAGGAACACAAAATGAATTGGCAAGTAGGTGCAGTTCATTTCCATAAAAAAACACAAATAGTTTTGATAAAACAAACAAACCAATTAATAGGCATGTGCTCTGATAAGCACGAGTGCTGTTTTTTAATGGACCTTTGATAGACTGGGAGGCAGAGATATCCAACTCGCCCAGTTAAAAGGGAAAGGGAGTCAGAATTTTTGTGCTGAATGTTGCTAGCTAGAATGGATTTCACAAGAGCTTTAGTGGATGTACAATTGATGTCGGATGTTTACATACACACACAGTCATTTTTCAACCACTCCACAAATGTATTGTTAACTATAGTTTTGGCAAGTCGGTTAGGACTACTTTGTGCATGACACAAGTCATTTTTCCAACAATTGTTTACAGACAGATTATTTGACTTATAATTCACTGGATCACAATTCCAGTGGGTCAGAAGATTACATACACTAAGTTGACTGTGCCTTTAAACAGCTTGAAAAATCCCAGAAAATGATGTCATGGCTTTAGAAGCTTCTGATAGGCTAATTGACATCATTTGAGTCAATTGGAGGTGTACCTGTGGGTGTATTTCAAGTCCTACCTTCAAACTCAGTGCCTCTTTGCTTGACATTGTGAGAAAATCTAAATGAAATCAGCCAATACCTCAGAATATTTTTTTAGACCTCCACAAGTCTGGTTCATCATTGGGAGCAATTTCCAAACTCCTGAAGGTACCACGTTCATCTGTACAGACAATAGTACGCAAGTATAAACACCATGAGACCACGCAGCCGTCATACCGCTCAGGAAGTAGACGCGTTCTGTCTTCTAGAGATTAATGTACTTTGGTGCGAAAAGTGCAAATCAAGAACAACAGCAAAGGACCTTGTGACGATGCTGGAGGAAACAGTAACAAAAGTATCTACATCCACAGTAAAATGAGTCCTATATCGACATAACCTGAAAGGCTGCTCAGCAAGGAAGAAGCCACTGCTCCAAAACCGGCATAAAACAACCAGACTACAGTTTGCAACTGCACATGGGGACAAAGATCGTACTTTTTGGAAAAAAGTAATCTGGTCTGATGAAACAAAAATAGAACTGGTTGGCCATAATAACCATCGTTATGTTCGGAGGAAAAAGGGGGAGGTTTGCAAGCCGATGAACACCATCCCAACCGTGAAGCATGGGGGTGGCAGCATCATGTTGTGGGTGTGCTTTGCTGCAGGAGGGCTGGTGCACTTCACAAAATAGATGGCATTATGAGAAGGAAAATTATGTGGATGTATTGAAGCAACATCTCAAGACATCAGTCAGGAAGTTAAAGCTTGGTTGCAAATGAGTCTTCCAAATGGACAATGGCCCCAAGCATACTTCCAAAGTTGTGGCAAAATGGCTTAAGGACAACAAAGTCAAGGTATTCTATGGGATTGAAGCCCTGACCTCAATCCCATAGAACATTTGTGGGCAGAACTGAAAAAGCATGTGCGAGCAAGGAGGCCTACAAACCTGACTCAGTTACACCAGCTCTGTCAGAATCAATGGGCCACAATTCACCCAACTTTATGTGGGGAGCTTCTGGAAGGCTACCTGAAACATTTGACCCAAGTTAAACAATTTAAAGGCAATGCTACCAAATACTAATTGAGTGTATGTAAACTTCTGACTCACTGTGAATGTGATGAAAGAAATAAAATCTGAAATAAATCATTCTCTACTGTTATTCTGACATTTCACATTCTTAAAATAAAGTGGTGATCCTAACTGACCTAAATCAGGGAATCTTTACTAGGATTAAATGTCCGGAATTGTGAAAAACTGAGTTTAAATGTATTTGGCTAAGGTGTATGTAAATTTCCGACTTCAACTGTATGCTCTCGGTCTCTCTCTCTTGCACTTACTCTCTCTTGCTCTAATTTTTTCTCTTCCTGCATTCCTTTCTATCCCCTTTCTTTGCATCTTAAACGGCCTTACCCTTTAACTTTCTCTTTCTCTCAAACTCTCTCGCAGTTCATAGCTGTTCTGTAGGTAACTACTGTATGGCGAGAGTCTATGAATCCAGACAGAGAAAGACTTGATGATGTTAAGCTGGAACCTTTACATAATGCTGTAAAGCCCTAAAGAAAGAAAAGGAAAGAGAAACAAAGAGTGAAAGACAGATGCAAAGCTTCCCATCATCTGTTCAAGGTTATGGGATAAACTTGTCTGCTGGCCTTGAGATCTGATCGTTCTTTCATATAGCACTCAGAGGGGAAGAGAAAAGGAGGAGGGTAGCAGATGAAGAGAGAGAAGAAAGGAGGACGGATCAGGCAAGCTAAAGTGAAAATCACCAAATCGCCGCCTCATGAATCTATCAGCGCAGGATCTAGATCCTATATCTTTTTATTCTAATTTCTTTATTTCCATTTTCTTATCTAGTGGGCATGGGGCATGGGGCATGGGGCATGGACATGGGGCATGGGGCATGGGGCATGGGGCATGGACATGGATTGAGGAAGGACGGGGTTGGGGGTCTTTTTATGTCAAGGAATTTATTTGATCTTAGCTGCATCATTTTGATTTAAAAAATACTGTATATCCGTTCACACTTCAGATTGGAAAGATGTTCTAAGATTAGAGCTAGAAGGCTGCAGGGCCATCTCACTGCATATCACTGTTTTTCATTCTGTCCTTCTATTCAGGGACTGATTCAAACCTGACTCACTCAGGAGAATAGGCCAATCAATGACAATCATTTAGGAATTTACTAACAGATGGAAACATGACCACGTATGTTTTGGGTTGGGGGTGCTGTGGGGTGCTGTGGGGTGCTGTCAAAAAATATATACGCCAATTGGGGGCTGAGGGAAACTGTTGAGCGTGAAAAACCCAGCAGCGTTGCAGTACTTGACACACTCAAACCAGTGCGCCTGGCACGTACTACCATGCCCCGTTCAAAGGCACTTCAATCTTTTACCTTGCCCGTTCACCCTCTGAATGGCACACACACACAATCCATGTCTCAACTGTATCAATGCTTAAAAATCCTTCTTTAACCTGTCCAGGTGAAAGCTATGATCCCTTATTGATGTCACATTTAAATCCACTTCAATCAGTATAGATGAAGGGAAGGAGACAGGTTAAAGAAGGATTTTTAAGCCTTGAGACAATTGAGACATGGATTGTGTGTGTGCCATATGGAGGGTGAATGGGCAAGACAAAAGATTGAAGTGCATTTGAACAGGGCATGGTAGTAGGTGCCAGGCGCACCAGTTTGAGTGTGTCAAGAACTGCAACGCTGCTGGGTTTTTCATGCTCAACAGTGTCCCGTGTATATAAATAATGGTCCACCACCCAAAGGACATCCATCCAACTTGATACAACTGTGAGAAACATTGGAGTCAACATGGGCCAGCATCCCCGTGGAAGGATTTTGACAGCTTGTAGAGTCCATGCCCTGATGAATTGAGGCTGTTTTGAGGACAAAAGGGGGTGAACTCAATATTAGGAGGATGTTCCTATTGTTAGCACACTCAGTGTACGTTGAGCGCAAGGGAGGGGGGTACAATAAATTAGGTCGCGGGCTGCAAATGGCCCCAGGGCTATGTGTCTGACACCTCTGATGAGAATCAACGTGTATGGTAGGGAGTGAGAGGAAGCTCATGAAATAGAGAGAAACTTACATTTTTAATGGTTGGAAAGTGTGAGCGGGGAGCGCAGTACTGGAGACCCAATTTATCTGATGTTGAAACACGAGATGATGACACAGGAGGTCCCTCAACTAGGATGGTGGTAGTTTGAACCACATTTGAAGAAAGGTTCCATATTTTGACTGTTATCCACCTTGTTAGCTAGTTTTTGTCCATATGGAGAGATACGGCCTAACTGACTCCAGAGGACGTGGGACAGCAGGTACAGTGGCTTTTGTGAAAGTATTCATCCCCCTTGGCATTTTTCCTGTTTTGTTGCCTTACAACCTGTAACATTTGATTTACACAACATGCCTACCACTTTGAAGATGCAAAATATGTTTTATTGTTACACAAACAAGAAATAAGACAAAAAAACGGAACACTTGAGTGTGCATAACAATTCTCCCCTCCCAAAGTCAGTACTTTGTAGAGCCACCTTTTGCAGCAATTACAGCTGCAAGTCTCTTGGGGTATGTCTCTATAAGCATGGCACATATAGCCACTGGGATTTTTGCCCATTCTTCAAGGCAAAACTGCTCCAGCTCCATCAAGTTGATGGGTTCCACTGCTGTACAGTAATCTTTATGGTTTTTACTTTTTAATTACCGTTTACTTTTCCCCTCACTCAACTTTTTTTCATTCAACTTTTTCACTCGGTACGTTTTATCTGGACATGGTTCATCAGGAATTCCAACAGCCGAAGCTAAGTAGTAATTGCAGTCACTGTACTGATAATATACAGGAGAACGATCGCATTACGGCGAGGATAGCTGTGCTGCAAGCCCAGCTTCAGACACAACCGTCAGACAAGGGCAATTTCAGTGTAGGAAAGGATGAAACAGCGTCTGTGCCACCAGTAAGTACAGATAGTAGTATAAATCCCCTCGCACGTTCCCCGCAGACGGACAACTTTCTCATGGCTTCTGGAGGGAAATGCTGTAGGAATGCTCAACCGGTGTTGCTCATTCAGCCGACAGAAACTTTCAACCAGTTCTCCCCATTAAGCAGCGAGTCGGAGTCAGAGGCCGAGCCTTCTCTGGTCTCCACTCCTCCCGTTACAGGGTCTGTGACGCCGAAGCCTCCCACCATTAGCTCTGGCAAATTGAAAACCCTAGTCATTGGTGACTCCATTACCCGCAGTATTAGACTTAAAACGAATCATCCAGCGATCATACACTGTTTACCAGGGGGCAGGGCTACCGACGTTAAGGCTAATCTGAAGATGGTGCTGGCTAAAGCTAAAACTGGCGAGTGTAGAGAGTATAGAGATATTGTTATCCACGTCGGCACCAATGAAGTTAGGATGAAACAGTCAGAGGTCACCAAGCGCAACATAGCTTCAGCGTGTAAATCAGCTAGAAAGATGTGTCTGCATCGAGTAATTATCTCTGGCCCCCTCCCAGTTAGGGGGAGTGATGAGCTCTACAGCAGAGTCTCACAACTCAATCGCTGGTTGAAAACTGTTTTCTGCCCCTCCCAAAAGATAGAATTTGTAGATAATTTGCCCTCCCTCTGTCCATCCTAGCTGGAGGGGTGCTTTCATCTTATCTACAAACATAGACAGGGCTCTAAATCCCCTAGCTCCACAATGAAATAGGATGCAGGCCAGGCAGCAGGCTGTTAGCCAGTGGAGTAGCTTAGTGGAGTCTGCCACTAGCACAGTGTAGTCAGCTCAGCTATCCCCATTGAGACCGTGTCTGTGCCTCGACCTAGGTTGGGCAAAACTAAACATTGCGGTGTTCGCCTTAGCAATCTCACTGGAATAAAGACCTCCTCCATTCATGCCATTATTGAAAGAGATTGTGATACCTCACATCTCAAAATAGGGCTACTTAATGTTAGATCCCTCACTTCCAAGGCAGTTAAAGTCAATGAACTAATCACTGATCATAATCTTAATGTGATTGGACTGACTGAAACATAGCTTAAGCCTGATGAATTTACCGTGTTAAATGATTACTCACCTCCTGGTTACACTAGTGACCATATCCCTGTTGCTAACATTTACGATAGCAAATGTCAATTTACCAAAAAAAAAGACGTTTCATCTTTTGAGCTTCTAGTCATGAAATCTATACAGTGTACTCAATCACTTTTTATAGCTACTGTTTACAGGCCTCCTGGGCCATATACAGCGTTCCTCACTGAGTTCCCTGAATTCGGACCTTGTAGTCATAGCATATAACATTCAAAGTTTTGGATGACTTTAATATTCACATGGAAAAGTCCACAGACCTACTCCAAAAGGCTTTCGGAGCCATCCTCGACTCAGTGGGTTTTGTCCAACATGTCTCCAGACCTACTCACTGCCACAGTCATACTCTGGACCTAGTTTTGTCCCAAGGAATAAATGGTGTGGATCGTAATGTTTTCCCTCATGATCCTGGAATATCAGACCACCATTTTATTACGTTTGCAGTCGCAACAAATAATCTGCTCAGACCCAACCAAGGAGCATCAAAAGTTGTTGCTATAAATTCTTAGACAACCCTAAGATTCCTTGGTGCCCTTCCAGACTCCCTCTGCCTACCCAAGGACGTCAGAGGATAAAAATCAGTTAACCACCTAACTGAGGAACTCAATTTAACCTTGCGCAATACCCTAGATGCAGTTGCACCCCTAAAAACTAAAAACATTTCTCATAAGAAACTAGCTCCCTGGTACACAGAAAATACCCGAGCTCTGAAGTAAGCTTCCAGAAAATTGGAACGGAAATGGCACCCCACCAAACTGGAAGTCTTCTGACTAGCTTGGAAAGACAGTACTGTGCAGTATCGAAGAGCCCTCACTGCTGCTCGATCATCCTATAATTGAGGAAAATAAGAACAATCCAAAATGTATTTTTTATACTGTCGCAAAGTTAACTAAAAAGCAGAATTCCCCAAGAGAGGATGGCTTTCACTTCAGCAGTAATAAATTCATGAACTTCTTTGAGGAAAAGATCATGATCATTGGAAAGCAAATTACGGACTCCTCTTTAAATCTGCGTATTCCTCCAAAGCTCAGTTGTCCTGAGTCTGCACAACTCTGCCAGGACCTAGGATCAAGAAAGACACTCAAGTGTTTTAGTACTATATGTCTTGACACAATGATGAAAATAATCATGGCCTCTAAACCTTCAAGCTGCATACTGGACCCTAATCCAATTAAACTACTGAAAGAGCTGCTTCCTGTGCTTGGCCCTCCTATGTTGAACATAATAAACGGTTCTCTATCCACCGGATGTGAACCAAGCTCACTAAAAGTGGCAGTAATAAAGCTTCTCTTGAAAAAGCCAAACCTTGACCCAGAAAATATAAAAAACTATCGGCCTATATCGAATCTCCCATTCCTCTCAAAAATTTTCAAAAAAGTTATTGAGCAGCAACTCACTACCTTCCTGAAGACAAACAATGTATATTAAATGCTTCAGTCTGGTTTTAGACCCCATCATAGCACTGAGACTGCGCTTGTGAAGGTGGTAACTGACATTTTAATGTCGTCAGACCGAGGCTCTGCATCTGTCCTCGTGCTCCCAGATCTTAGTTCTGCTTTTGATACCATCGATCACCACATTCTTTTGGAGAGATTGGAAACCCAAATTGGTCTACACGGACAAGTTCTGGCCTGGTTTAGATCTTATCATAGATCTCATCATGCCAGGTAGTCCTGGCTTGACTCCTTGCTGTCTCCAGTCCACCTGGACGTGCTGCTGCTCCAGTTTCAACTGTTCTGCCTTCGGCTATGGAACCCTGACCTGTTCACCGGACATGCTACTTGTTCCAGACCTGCTGTTTTCAACTCTCTAGAGACAGCAGGAGCGGTAGAGATACTCTCAATGATTGGCTATGAAAAGCCAACTGACATTTATTCCTGAGGTGCTGACTTGTTGCACCCTCGACAACTACTGTGATTATTATTATTTGATCATGCTGGTCATTTATGAACATTTGAACATCTTGGCCATGTTCTGTTATAATCTCCACCCGGCACAGCCAGAAGAGGACTGGCTACCCCTCACAGCCTGGTTCCTCTCTAGGTTCTGGTCTTTCTAGGGAGTTTTCCTAGCCACAGTGCTTCTACACCTGCATTGCTTGCTGTTTGGGGTTTTAGGCTGGGTTTTTGTACAGCACTTTGATATATCAGCTGATGTAAGAAGGGCTATATAAATAAATACATTTGATTTTTTAAGTCATACCCCAGATTCTCAATTGGATTGAGGTCTGGGCTTTCCAAGACATTTACGTGTTTCCCCTTAAACAACTAGAGTGTTGCTTTAGCAGTATTCTTAGGGTCATTGTCCTGCTGGAAGGTGAACCTCCATCCCAGTCTCAAATCTCTGGAAGACTGAAACAGGTTTCCCTCAAGGATTTCCCTGTATTTAGCACCATCCATCATTCCTTCAGCTCTGACCAGTTTCCAGTTCCCAGTCCCTGTCGATGAAAAACATCCCCACAGCATGATGCTGGGATGGTATTCTCGGGTGATGAGAGGTGTAGGGTTTGCGCCAGACATAGCTTTTTCAAAAAAGCTACATTTTTGACTCATCTGACCAGAGTACCTTCTTCCATATGTTTGGGGAGTCTCCCACATGCCTTTTGGCGAACACTAAACATGTTTGCTCATTTTTTTTCTTCAATATTTTTTTTCTTCTGGCCACTCTTCTGTGAAGCTCAGCTCTGTGGAGTGTACGGCTTGGTGGTCCTATGGACAGATACTCCAATCTCGTCTGTGGAGCTTTGCAGCTCTTCAGGGTTATCTTTGGTCTCTTTGTTGCATCTCTGATTAATGCCCTCCTTGCCTGGTCCGTGAGTTTTGGTGGACAGCCCTCTCTTGGCAAGTTTTCTGTGGTGCCATATTCTTTCCATTTTTTAAAATAATGGATTTAATGGTGCTCTGTGGGATGTTCAAAGTTTTTTATATATTTTTTATAATCCAACCATGATCTGTACTCTCCACAACTTTGTCCCTGGCCTGTTTGGAGAGCACCTTGGTCTTCATGATGCAGAACAGGTGTATATATACTGAGATCATGTGAAAGATCAAGCGACACTTGGTTAAATAATGTTCACCTGTGTGCAATCTAATTATGTGACTTCTGAAGGTAATTGGTTGCACCAGATCTTATTTAGGAGCTTTATAGCAAAGGGGGTGAATACATATACACACACCACTTTTCCGTTTTGAATTTTTTAAATTGTTTGAAACAAGTTATTTTTTTAATTTCACCAATTTGGACTATTTTGTGTACGACACAATTCATTGAAATTGGGTCAGGCGCTGGATTGCCACCAAAACACACCCGCTCCCTAACCTTTAGAAAACCACACTGGGGTTCTCACACATGTGATTATCTTTCTCCCAAGGCCAATCCCAGACGACAGCTTCTCGCATGTCAACAATCTTGTCTGTGCAGACACACATTCACGTCTCACACAAGTCTCACACCCGCATGCATGCCTAGTCAAGTGTTACCGAAAGGACATATGTACCTTGGAAGATTTCAAAAGAGTCTGAAAACCTCAACTTCTCCCAGAAATGGAAGCCTTTTTGAAATGTTTCCTCTTTGCCCAAAATCATCTCAAACTCACCCCAGCCTCTCCAGCTCTTTTGTAATCGTATTACTCCACTCTAACGTGTGTCTCCTGCTTTTCCTAGTCATTAACGTGATTTTCCCCCAAGCAGCAGAATTTCCAGAGCCTATTCCCAACCAGGCAGCCTGGAATAGGGGATGGATCAGGCAGCTTATAGGAATAGGGGGATTGCAGCACATGCACAGAGCTGTGTTTCTTTTAGCCCTTACTTCCTTAAACCAGTGTCTCCCCAGTCTGGAGATAATCTAGAGAAGAGATGCTAAACCAGCAACTTTCTGAGGCTAAGGCTGGTGTGGACTCTCTTCTACTTCCTCCTCTTCTTCTTCCTCTCAGTGTATGGTTTTGGGGTTTTGCCTTGAAATATGAACTCATAAAAAACACATGACGCAAAGCACGCAAGGTCTGGACAAGGTGTTCTCAAGGCAAACCAGTGGTACAATGGTGCTGTTACTGAGAAAATGGGTGAAAATACACTACATGACCAAAAGAATGCAGGAACCTGCTCGTCGAACATCTCATTCCAAAATCATAGGCATTAATATGGAGTTGGTCCCCCTAGAAGTTGGAACATTGCTTCCATTTAGCCATAAGAGCATTAGTGAGGTCTGGCACTGATGTCGGGCGATTAGACTTGGCTCGTAGTCGGCTTTCCAATTCATCCCAAAGGTGTTCGATGGAGTTGAGGTCAGGGCTCTGTGCAGACCAGTTAAGTTCTTCCACACAGATCTCGACAAACCATTTCTGTATGGACCTCGCTTAGTGCACAGGAGCATTTTCATGCTGAAACTGGAAAGGGCTTTCCCCAAACTATTGCCACAAAGTTGCAAGCACAGAATGGTCTAGAATGTCATTGTATGCTATAGTCTTAAAATGTCCCTTAGCTGGAACTAAGGGTCCTAGCCCGAACCATGAAAAACAGCCCCAGACAATAATTCATTCTCCACCCAACTTTACAGCTGGCACTATGCATTGGGGCAGGTAGCGTTCTCCTGGCATCTGCCAAACCCGGATTAGTCCATTGGACTGCCAGATGGCGAAGCATGATTCATCACGCCAGAGAATGCGTTTCCACTGCTCCAGAGTCCAATGGTGGCAAGCTTTACACCACTCCAGTCGGTGCATGGTGATTTTAGGCTTGTGTGCGGCTGCTCGGCCATGAAAACCCATTTCATGAAGCTCCCGATGAACAGTTCTTGTGCTGACATTGCTTCCAGAGGCAGTTTAGAACTCGGTAGTGAGTTTTTCAACCAAGGAAATATGATTTTTACAAGCTTCAGCACTCGTCGGTCCCATTCTGTGAGCTTATGTGGCCTATCACTTCGTGGCTGAACCGTTGTTGCTCCTAGACGTTTCCACTTCACAATAACAGCACTTACAGTTGACGGGGGCAGCTCTACCAGGGCAGAAATTTGATGATCTGACATGTTAGAAAGGTGGCATCCTATGACAGTGACACGTTGAATGTCACTGAGCTCTTCAGTAAGGCCATTCTACTTCCAATGTTTGTCTATTTTTTTATTTTTTTATTTCACCTTTATTTAACCAGGTAGGCTAGTTGAGAACAAGTTCTCATTTGCAACTGCGACCTGGCCAAGATAAAGCTTAGCAGTGTGAACAGACAACACAGAGTTACACATGGAGTAAACAATTAACAAGTCAATAACACAGTACAAAAAAAGGCGAGTCTATATACATTGTGTGCAAAAGGCATGAGGAGGTAGGCGAATAATTACAATTTTGCAGATTAGCACTGGAGTGATAAATGATCAGATGGTCATGTACAGGTAGAGATACTGGTGTGCAAAAGAGCAGAAAAGTAAATAAATAAAAACAGTGTGGGGATGAGGTAGGTGAAATTGGGTGGGCTATTTACCAATAGACTATGTACAGCTGCAGCGATCGGTTAGCTGCTCGGATAGCACATGTTTGAAGTTGGTGAGGGAGATAAAAGTCTCCAACTTCAGGGATTTTTGCAATTCGTTCCAGTCACAGGCAGCAGAGTACTGGAACGAAAGGCAGCCAAATGAGGTGTTGGCTTTAGGGATGATCAGTGAGATACACCTGCTGGAGCGCGTGCTACGGATGGGTGTTGCCATCGTGACCAGTGAACTGAGATAAGGCGGAGCTTTACCTAGCATGGACTTGTAGATGACCTGGAGCCAGTGGGTCTGGCGACGAATATGTAGCGAGGGCCAGCCGACTAGAGCATACAAGTCGCAGTGGTGGGTGGTATAAGGTGCTTTAGTGACAAAACGGATGGCACTGTGATAAACTGCATCCAGTTTGCTGAGTAGAGTGTTGGAAGCAATTTTGTAGATGACATCGCCGAAGTCGAGGATCGGTAGGATAGTCAGTTTTACTTGGGTAAGTTTGGCGGCGTGAGTGAAGGAGGCTTTGTTGCGGAATAGAAAGCCGACTCTTGATTTGATTTTCGATTGGAGATGTTTGATATGAGTCTGGAAGGAGAGTTTACAGTCTAGCCAGACACCTAGGTACTTATAGGTGTCCACATATTCAAGGTCGGAACCATCCAGGGTGGTGATGCTCGTCGGGCATGCGGGTGCAGGCAGCGATCGGTTGAAAAGCATGCATTTGGTTTTACTAGCGTTTAAGAGCAGTTGGAGGCCACGGAAGGAGTGTTGTATGGCATTGAAGCTCGTTTGGAGGTTAGATAGCACAGTGTCCAAGGACGGGCCGGAAGTATATAGAATGGTGTCGTCTGCGTAGAGGTGGATCAGGGAATCGCCCGCAGCAAGAGCAACATCATTGATATATACAGAGAAAAGAGTCGGCCTGAGAATTGAACCCTGTGGCACCCCCATAGAGACTGCCAGAGGACCGGACAGCATGCCCTCCGATTTCACACACTGAACTCTGTCTGCAAAGTAATTGGTGAACCAGGCAAGGCAGTCATCCGAAAAACCGAGGCTACTGAGTCTGCCGATAAGAATATGGTGACTGACAGAGTCGAAAGCCTTGGCAAGGTCGATGAAGACGGCTGCACAGTACTGTCTTTTATCGATGGCGGTTATGATATCGTTTAGTACCTTGAGTGTGGCTGAGGTGCACCCGTGACCGGCTCGGAAACCAGATTGCACAGCGGAGAAGGTACGGTGGGATTCGAGGTGGTTAGTGACCTGTTTGTTGACTTGGCTTTCGAAGACCTTAGATAGGCAGGGCAGGATGGATATAGGTCTGTAACAGTTTGGGTCCAGGGTGTCTCCCCCTTTGAAGAGGGGGATGACTGCGGCAGCTTTCCAATCCTTGGGGATCTCAGACGATATGAAAGAGAGGTTGAACAGGCTGGTAATAGGGGTTGCGACGATGGCGGCGGATAGTTTCAGAAATAGAGGGTCCAGATTGTCAAGCCCAGCTGATTTGTACGGGTCCAGGTTTTGCAGCTCTTTCAGAACATCTGCTATCTGGATTTGGGTAAAGGAGAACCTGGAAGGGCTTGGGCGAGAAGCTGCGGTGGGGGCGGAGCTGTTGGCCGAGGTTGGAGTAGCCAGGCGGAAGGCATGGCCAGCCGTTGAGAAATGCTTGTTGAAGTTTTCGATAATCATGGATTTATCGGTGGTGACCGTGTTACCTAGCCTCAGTGCAGTGGGCAGCTGGGAGGATGTGCTCTTGTTCTCCATGGACTTCACAGTGTCCCAGAACTTTTTGGAGTTGGAGCTACAGGATGCAAACTTCTGCCTGAAGAAGCTGGCCTTAGCTTTCCTGACTGACTGCGTGTATTGGTTCCTGACTTCCCTGAACAGTTGCATATTGCGGGGACTATTCGATGCTATTGCAGTCCGCCACAGGATGTTTTTGTGCTGGTCGAGGGCAGTCAGGTCTGGAGTGAACCAAGAGTGAAGATCTATGGAGATTGCATGGCAATTTTATACACCTGTCAGTAACGGCTGTAGCTGAATCCACTAATTTGAAGGAGTGCCCACATACTTTTGTATAAATAGTGTAGAAAAATGGGGAACGAAAGTAATATACAGTGCCTTCAGAAAGTATTCACACCCTTTGACTTTTTTCATATTTTGTTTTGTTACAGCCTGTATTTAAAATGGATTCAACTTAGATTTTGTGTCACTGATCTCCCCACAATACCCCACGATGTCAAAGTGGAAAGTTTTTCTCTTGAGTCAATACATATTCAACCCCTCTGTTATGACAAACCTAAAGGTCAGGAGAAAAAATGTGCTTAACAAGTCACATAATAAGTTGCATCTATTCACTCTGTGTGCAATAATAGTGGTTAACATGATTTTTGAATGACTACCTCATCTCTGTACCTGCCATACAGATAATTGTAAGGTCCCTCAGTCAAGTAGTGAATTTCAAGTACAGATTCAACCTGAAAGACTAGAGGTTTTTCAATGCTTCGCAAAGAAGGGCACCTATTGGTAGAAGGGTAAAAATAAAACAAGCATTTGAACTTCGTGAAGTTATTAATTTGGTTTTGGACGGTGTATCTATACACCCAGTCACTCCAAAGATACAGGTGTAATGGTTTTCTTGAGTTGAAGGAGAGGCGGACCAAAATGCAGCGTGGTTACTTGTATACATCTTTAATAAAGCTGAAACCACAAACAGCATACAAAAACAATAAACGTGAAAAAACCTAAACAGCCTATCTGGTGCAAACAAACACAGAGACAGGAACAATCACCCACAAAACCCAACACCAAACAGGCTACCTAAATATGGTTCCCAATCAGAGACAATGACTAACACCTGCCTCTGTTTGAGAACCATCTCAGGCCAAACACAGAAACAGACAAACTAGACACACAACATAGAATGCCCACTCAGATCACACCCTGACCAAACAAAACATAGAAACATACAAAGCAAACTATGGTCAGGGTGTGACAACAGGAGTCCTTCCTAACTCAGTTGCCGGAAAGGAATGAAACCGCTCAGGGATTTCACCATGAGGCCAATGGTGACTATAAAACAATTTGATGGCTGTGATAGGAGAAAACTGAGGATGGATCAACAACATTGTAGTTACTCCACAAAACGAACCTAATTGACAGAGGAAAAGGAAGAAAGCCTGTGCAGAAGAAAAACAACTATTCCAAAACATGCTTCCTGTTTGCAATAAGGTGCTAAAGTAATACTGCAAGAAATGTGGCAGAGAAATGAACTTTTAGTCCTGAATAAAAATAGTTATGTTTGGGGCAAATCTGACACAACACATCACTGGAGTACCGGTCTTCATATTTTCAAGTATGGGGGTGGCTCCATCATGTTGTGAATATGTTGTTATTGGCAAGGACTAAGGAGTTTTTAGGATAAAAAGAAACAGAATAGAGTTAAGCTGTAAGCACAGGCAACATTCCAAAGCAAAACCTGGTTCAGTCTGCTTTCCAACAGATACTGGGAGACATTCACCTTTCATCAAGACAAGAATTGAAAACTCAAGGCCAAATATACACTGGAGTTGCTTACCAAAATAACATTGAATGTTCCTGAGTGGCCTAGTTAGAGTTTTGACTTAATCTATGGTAAGACTTGAAAATGGCTGTCTAGCAATGAAAACAACCAACTTGACAGAGCTTGAAGAGTTTAAAAAAGAATAAATGGGCAAATATTGCGCAATCCAACATTTTGAGATTTACCCCAAAATACTCACAACTGGAATCACTGCCAAATGTGATTGTAACATGTATGAACTCAGGGGGTTGAATACTTATCTAATCAAGATATATATATATTTTTTAAGTGTTAAAATGTTTCTTACACTTTGACATTACAGAGTATTTTGTGTAGATGGTTGAAAAAAATATGATTAAATCCATTTTAATCCCAATTTGTAGCACAACAAATCTGGACAAAGTGAAGAGGTGTGAATACCTTTTGAAGGCACCTCCCCCTCCTTCCCCCTCCCTCCCTCCCTCCCTCCCTCCCTCCCTCCCTCCCTCCTCCCCCTCCCTCCCTCCCTCCCTCCCTCCCTCCCTCCCTCCCTCCCTCCCTCCCTCCCTCCCTCCCCCTCTCTTTTTTTTTTCTCTCCCTGCTCTCTTTTACTCTCTCACTCTCTCTTTTTCTCTCTCTCTTTCTCTCTCTCTTTGTCTAGTAGTTTGCCTCCAGGTATGCCTCTGCACCCTGCCTGGGTCCTCAGGGATCTGTTGGTGGCATGTGTGTTGGAAGTTTCTTCTCCAGTGATGTGTCTGACTCAGGCCTTTAAAAAAACACCTGAGTCAGTGAGAGAGGCTTCTCCAACAGCTGTTCATCCTCATTTAGATCCAACCCGCTTCACTCAACGATTAAAACCCTGTGTGCATCAGCAAGAACCTGTCTCGCCCCCCCGTCCCCCCCCCCACATCTGCAGTCCCTATACAGCTCAGAGGGACACCAAAAGTTTCTCTCTATTATCAAGAAATGGGAATAATGAATGTGCCACACCTTTAACCCTGGGCATCAGTAATACGCCGTAATAACTTCCCAGAGGGTTTCTCCTCATCTCTTTTACTCGATCTGAGAGAGTTGAACAAATGCAAAACAAATATTGATGTCACCCTGTTTATTTTTCTTCAGATCAGTGCAGATGAAACTGAGAGGACAGGAGAGTAAGGCACTTTAGTCTATTGAGATGCACCCTAGATCAGACGAGGTGCTGTTCTGCAAAACAATACAAAAGTACATTCTCATACATAAAGGCAAAGATAGAGGGAGGGAGGGAGAGAGAGAGTGAAAAAAGTTCACAGAAGGAGAAAAAAGTGCATAATGAGAGAGGGAAAGGGGAGAAGGAGGGAGTGCTGGAGAGTCAGAGATAGCGACTGCTGCCAGCGAGAGTTGAAAGCATGACCTTGCCTGATAGGATGACAAAGGGAACCGGCGGCACACTCAGGAATGCACACACACACACACACACACACACACACACACACACACACACACACACACACACACACACACACACACACACACACACACACACACACACACACACACACACACACACAAACAGAACGTTTCTCTGTTCATTATTCATATGGCCCCTTGTTGATTTTGGGCGTTCGCCCCACATTCTAAATGCCAGGGTATCTCATTTGGATGTTGGCAGCCCCAGCCACGGCTGCTGTCTTGCGCTGCATTCTTTATGCATTTTGCCGTTTTCTTCAGTTATTCCCCCCGCTTCCCCTCTCTCTCCTTGCCTGTCCTCTTCTGTCATTGTCCCAACTATACATCATTCTGTCTCTCTCCTTGCCTGTCCTCTTCTGTCATTATCCCAACTCTCTTCTTTTTGCTCAACCTTGCTCTCCTTGCTCTCTCTTCCTCTCTCGACCACCCCGGCCTTTAGGGACACTCATCAGGTATGTTATTATTCTTCATGATCACCAGGCGTAGAGGCACGAGGCCCTTTAGTGTACATATGTCTGAGTGTAAAAGACGTGTGTGTGTGTTTGTGTGTACGTGCGTGCATGTGTTTTTTTAATATATGTGTCCATTCTCACCCATTCGCCCCCACCCCAAGTAAACACACACATCTCAGATGTATTGGGGAGAAAACTAGCTGAACTTGCTGATACCAACGGTTTCCGTGGCTGAAAAACAGCATTCATAGTAATGATGAAATAAGTCTGTAATGATGTCCTCTACATTAGCTATGTATATCAGAGTAAAACTCGTTCTCCCGTCTTTCTTTTTCGCCTTCTTATGTACTGTGCAGCACATAAACAAAACGAGGCCGGGGTAAGGCAACGTTCACCATGCCACTTTGATCAAAGAGCATGCGTTGTTTTTGAAATAGAAGAACACAGCGCACAGCCCACGAAGAAAGAGACAAAAGACAGACAGAGAGAAGGACAGAGAGGGAGGGTGAGAGAGGGAGGGTGAGAGAGCGGAGGGAAAGTTTTAATAATGCATCTGGCAATCCTGACGTCTCCCAGTTGTGGCAGAGTCATCCTGAAATGTCCAATTAGTATCAAATATTCAGGCGTGGTGTGTGTCTGTAGAAAGAGACAGCGTGGGGAACGGACACAGAGAAGGGAGAATGAGTGTGAGTCTGGAGGTGACAGGCTCTACGAGGGACACTAACAACATGCCCACGGTCTGAGAGTGCAACCGAAATACTGGGGAGCTCCTAGTGTGTGTGTGTGTGTGTGTGTGTGTGTGTGTGTGTGTGTGTGTGTGTGTGTCTGTGTGTGTGTGTGCATACGTGTGTGTGTATGTGTCTCTCTCTGTCTGTCTGTCTGTCTGTCTGTCTGTCTGTCTGCGTGTGTATGTGTCTCTGTCTGTCTGTCTGTCTGTCTGTCTGTCTGTCTGTCTGTCTGTCTGTCTGTCTGTCTGTCTGTCTGTCTGTGTGTATGTATCTCTGTCTGTCTGTCTGTCTGTCTGTCTGTCTGTCTGTCTGTCTGTGTGTATGTGTCTGTCTGTCTGTCTGTCTGTTTGTCTGTCTCTGTGTGTGTCTCTGTCTGTCTGTCTGTGTGTGTGTGTTTATAGAGATATTCTCATCCAGCAGGTGCTTGCTGTAAGGGTTCCCTCTTAAAACCCAACCAGGAGAGCTAATAACATAGTAACCTGTCCAGAGAATTTAGTAGTTCTGTATTCAGAAGGTCAGTCAAGCTTTCCACCAGCCCTATTAAAAAATAATGGGCATTGTCTGGCTAATTAGTTAATACTACTTCACAGTGTTGCAATGTTGTGCTTATATATAGAGAAAGATGGTCAAACATTGTTGTAGACACTGGAGAAGGACTCACATAAAACTGCTGAATGTAAGCCTAAGGTATGTGTGAGACAGTGGAGGCTGTTGAGGGGAGGACGGCTCATAATAATGGCTGGGATGGAGTCAATGGAGTGGTATTAACCAAATGGAAACCACGTTTGATGTGGTTGATACCACTCCATTGACTCCATTCCAGCCATTATTATGGCCGTCCTCCTCTCAGCAGCCTCCACTGATGGGAGACCTCCATCCTTGGGACTGGTGGATAAGTACAGTGCAGGTTGTCGAAGGAAAGACAGAGAAGGGAAACACATGGGTGAGCCAAGTCATTCTCCACAGCACACAATGTCTCCACAATAACCGTTGACATTTTAGTTGGACGTGACAGCACTTCATCTAAAATGAGTTAAACATACAGCTGCTACTCTATGCATTGCAACTCCACACATTTTGAGGTTGTTTGTCTATCTATCCTGTCTGCTGTGGATGGTAGGAGGTGGGGGAAGAGTAGAGGAGGAGGAGAAGAGGGGGACGAGGAAGGGAGGAGCAGAAGGATGAGAGGAGTGGGAGGAGGAGAGAAGGGAGGAATAGAGGAGGGAGGACATGAGGAGAAGGAGGGGTAGGAGATCAGCATTCTGCTCCACTCCGATGCGATTCGCGGCACTGGCCACGTCTGCTGGCAGTAACAGATTTTCTGCTGCTCGAGCAGAGCCAGTTCATTTTCTCACACTTGTACAAACACACACACACACACACACACACACACACACACACACACACACACACACACACACACACACACACACACACGCACGCACACACACACGCACACACACACACGCACACGCACACAAACACACACACATATAATCACCCCAATTGTTATTTTAACCTTGACAGAGCGGCAAGCAGTAATACACATGTTTACACACTACTGGCCTCAAGCAATAGCAAGTTACTCAATGTTAGAGTTTGTGGAAGGAACAGGCAAGGCTGAATGAGGGAGAGAGGATCCCTGCTGTTGTTGTAGGACTAAGAGAGAAAAAGGGATGAGAAAAGAGAGAGAGAGAGAGATGGTGCTACAGATAAAAGGGGCAGGGTTAATGCAGCCTATAGCAGTAACATGTAACACTGACATTCTGCAATGACACCAGAGTTTTTGCAGCAGACAAGGACAACATTGCACTTGCCTGCCAAAACGTTTGAACATGAGATTATTACAACATGGCATTGGCTGCTTAATGTTATATCATACATCTCCCCTACCCTCGTTCTCCCTCTCTCTCATTTTCTGTCATTCTCTCGTTCTCTCTCCCTCCATCCCTTCATCCCGCCAGTCGGACCTGTGACACGGTCGGTTCACTTTGACGGCTGGGGGACAGGAGCCGAGGACCCATGATTTTTCGGCTGGCACTTTGATGGGCCGAAAAGTGCGTCACTCATTAGAGAGTGTAAATCGTGTCATCTCTCTCCATCTGCTCCTCTCTCTCTCTCTTTATCTCTTGCTCTTTCTGTGATTTTTGCATGTCTTTTCCTCAATCCCTGTCTCTCTCTCTCTCATCCCTTTTCCTCTCCCCTTGCACATCAACAACAGAACAAAATAGTGTAGGTGTGAGTGTTAATATTGAGCAGAGTAGAGTGGATTGGGTAAAAAGGAGCAGAATGTATGGGCAGTGAAGGGGAGAAGAACAGGAGTCTAGCAAGACGCTCAATATACATTTAAACCCCACATACGGTAACTGATGAAATATCAATGGATCTCTACCAACAGCTGCTCCCTACACACTCAGACACCACACACACACACACACACACACACACACACGCACGCACGCACGCACACACACACACACACACACACACACACACACACACACACACACGCACACGCACACGCACACGCACACGCACACACACAAACACACACACACACAAACAGGCTTGCTGACTTAAGGAGACCACAGACAGACTGCTGATATGCAGCAGGACATAGTATGGTCTGATGTGTGTGTGTGTGTTCTGCTGTGTCATCAGAGACATTGACCCGAATCTGCACCACGACAGGACCCTGTACAGGAATGAGGAGGGAATGTAGGGTTAGGGAAGGGGTTGAAGAAAGCAGGAGGGGGAGAATGGAGAGGAGTGGGTAAGGTGTGTGTGTGTGCATGTGTGTGTTAGTGAGGTTCTGTTTACCTTAATGTATATGAGAGTACTACAACACAATAGCAACAACACAAACAAACTAACAGAGTAGTGGAGTTGGTATAGGCTCATGCTCTGAAAATCCCCCCAATCTGACATGGAGAATTACCAGCGCCTTCCCAATGGGCTTAGACACACTTGAATCCACACTACAACTAAGAGGCATGAGATTTGTGTGTGTGTGTGTGTGTTCCTGCCCAAGGTAAGGCATAGGATGACCAACATCACATTCAGATACAGCAATTATAGAGATAGATAAAGAGAGAGGAGACATTGTGATGGGAGACAAAGATAGACAGATGGCGATAAAAGAGGGGAGAGATTCAGAGAGAAAATAGCATTGGACTAAAGGAGAAAAAGGAGAAGAGGAGAGGAAAAGATTAAGCGAGCAAGTAAGAAATAAAATTGACAGAGAAAGAAAAAACTGATTGAGAGCATCAAATATCTGTATTGTAAATAAATCTTTGTCTCCCTCTGGTGGTTATATTTAGTAACTCTCTGAATCCCCTGAAGCTCTCAGTTGAACTTCAAATCAAATCAAATTTTGTCACATGTGCCGAATACAACAAGTGTAGACCTTACCGTGAAATGCTTACTGACATGCCCTTAACCAACAGTGCAGTTCAAGAAGAGTTAAGAAAATATTTACCAAATAAACGAAAGTAAAAAATAATAAAGTAACACAATAACATAACAATAACGAGGCTATGTACAGGGGGTGCTGGTACCGAGTCATTGTGCGGGGGTACAGGTTAGAGGTCATTTGTACATGGAGGTAGGGGTGAAGTGACAATGCATAGATAATGAACAGTGAGTAGCAGCAGTGTACAAAACAAATGGGGGGTCAATGTCAATAGTCAGGATGGTCGTGTGATTAGTTGTTCAGCAGTCTTATGGCTTGGGGGTAGAAGCTGTTAAGGAGCCTTTTGGTCCAAGATTTGGCGCTCCGGTACCACTTGCCGTGTGGTAGCAGAGAAAACAGTCTATGACTTGGGTGACTGGAGTCCCTGACAATTTTATGGGCTTTCCTCTGACACCGCCTAGTATATAGGTCCTGGATTGCAGGAAATCTTTCCCCAGTGATGTACTGGACCATACGCACTACCTTCTGTTGCGCCTTACGGTTAGATGCCGAGCAGTTGCCATACCAGGCGGTGATACAACCGGTCAGGATGCTCTAGACGGTGCAGCTGTAGAACTTTTTGAGGATCTGGGGACCCATGCCAAATCTTTTCAGTCTCCTGAGGGGAAAAGGTTTTGTCGTGCCTTCTTCACGACTGTCTTGGTGTGTTTGGACCATGATAGATCATTGGTGGACATCAAGGAACTTGAAGCTCATCAAGGAACTTGAAGCTCTCAACCCGCTCTACTACAGCCCTTTTGATGTTAATAGGGACCTTGTTCGGCCCATCTTTTCCTGTAGTCCACGATCAGCTCCTTTGTCTTGCTCACATTGAGGAAGAGGTTGTTGTCCTGGCACCTCACTGCCAGCTGTGTCGTCAGCAAACTTAATGATGGTGTTGGAGTCGTGTTTGCCACGCAGTCGTGGGTAAACATGGATTACAGGAGGGGACTAAGTACACACCCCTGAGGGGCCCCAGTGTTGACGATCAGTGTGGCAGACGTGTTGTTGCCTACCCTTACCACCTCGGGGCGGCCCATCAGGAAGTCTAGGATCCAGTTGCAGAGGGAAGTGTTTAGTCCCAGGGTCCTTAGCTTAGTGATGAGCTTCGTGGGCACTATGGTGTAGAACGCTGAGCTGTAGTCAATGAACAGCCTTCTCACATAGGTTTTCCTTTTGTCCAGGTGGGAAAGGGCAGTGTGGAATGCGATTGAGATTGCGTCATCTGTGGATCTTTTGGGGCGTTATGTGAGTTGGAGTGGGTCTAGGGTATACGGTACGATGTTGTTAATGTGAGGCATGACCAGCCTTTCAAAGCACTTCATGGCTACCGACGTGAGTGCTACGGGGCGGTAATCATTTAGGCAGGTTACCTTCGCTTCCTTGGGCACAGGGACTATGGTGGTCTGCTTGAAACATGTAGGTATTACAGACTCAGTCAGGGAGAAGTTGAAAATGTCAGTGAAGACATTTGCCAGTTGGTCCGCGCATGCTTTGAAATCATGTCCTGGTAATCCATCTGGCCCCGCGACTTTGTGAATGTTGACCAGTTTAAAGGTTTTGCTCACATCGACTACCGAGAGCATTATCACACAGTCATCCAGAACAGCTGGTGCTCTCGTGCATGCTTCAGTGTTGCTTGCCTCGAAACGAGCATGAAAGGCATTTAACTCGTCTGGTAAGTTTGCGTCACTGGGCAGCTCGTGTCTGGGTTTCCTTTTGTAGTCCGTAATAGTTTTCAAGCTCTGCCACATTCGACGAGCTTCAGAGCCGGTGTAGTAGGATTCAATATTAGTCCTGTATTGATTCTGAGGACATAGCGGGATTTCTTATAGGTGTCTGGATTAGTGTCCCGCTCCTAGAAAGCGGCTGTTCTAGCCTTTTGCTCGATGAGGATGTTGCCTGTAATCCATGGCTTCTGGTTGGGATATATACATACGGTCACTGTGGGGACGACATCGTCGATGCACTTACTGATGAAGCCGATGACTGAGGTGGTATACTCCTCAACACCATTGGAAGAAGCCCGGAACATATTCCAGTCTGTGCTAGCAAAACAGTCCTGTAGCGTAGCATCTGACCACTTCTGTATTGAACAAGTCACTGGTACTTCCTGCTTTAGTTTTTGCTTGTAAGCAGGGATCAGGAGGATAGAATTATGGTCAGATTTTCGAAATGGAGGGCGGGGGAGAGCTTTGTATGCATCTCTGTGTGTGGAGTAAAAGTGGTCTAGAGTTTTTTTTACCTCTGGTTGCACATGTGACATGCTGGTAAGAATTTGGTAAAACTGATTTAAGTTTGCCTGCATTAATTAAAGTCCCAGGCCACTATGAGCGCCGCTTCTGGGTGAGCATTTTCTTGTTTGCTTATGGTCTTATAGAGTTGGTTGAGTGCGGTCTTAGTGCCAGCATCGGTCTGTGATGGTAAATAGACGGCTACGAATAATATAGATGAGAACTCTCTTGGTAGATAGTGTGGTTTACAGCATATCATAAGGTACTCTACCTTAGGCGAGCAATACCTCGAGACTTCTTTAATATTAGACGAGTACCAGCTGTTATTGACAAAAAGACACACACCCCCACCCCTCGTCTTACCAGATGTAGCTTCTCTGTTCTGCTGGTGCATTGAAAACCCCTCCAACTCTATATTATCAGTGTCGTCGTTCAGCCACGACTTGGTGAAACATAAGATATTTCAGTTCTTAAATGTCCCGTTGGTAGGATAATCGTAATCGTAGATCATCCATTTTTATTTTCCAATGATAGCATGTTGGCAAGTAGAATTGATGGCAGTGGGAGTTTAGTCGCTCGCCTATGGATTCTCAAAAGGCAGCCTGATCTATGTCCTCTTTTCCTCTGTCTTTTCTTCACGCAAATGACAGGGATTTGGGCTTATTCCCAGGAGAGCGGTATATCTTTCTCGTCAGACTTGTTAAAGGAAAAATCTTCTTCCAGTCCGAGGTGAGTAATTCCAGTTCGGATGTCCAGAAGTTATTTTCGGTCATAAGAGACGGTTGCAGTAACATTTTGTACAAAATCAGTTAAAAAAATCAGTTGCAAACAACCCCAAAAAACTAACAAAATACCATAATTGGTTACGGGCATGTAAAACGTCAGGTATCCTCTTCGGGTCATCATAATCAGCCCTTAGGCACAGATCGAGGATCAGATCCCTCCTCCAAACTCTGACCTTAATTAACCATTAGATGGGATAACTCAAAACTGTACTTTAATCAGTGTCTAGGGGCAAATTCATCCATACACTCCCTCGTCAACCCTGGTCTCATAACTCCCACGAAGGTTGACATCCTTGTCACTTGTCACTGACATTTCCGCGTCAATGGCACTCATTCCGTCAAAGGCCTGACCTTTGCCTTTACAATCAGCAGAGGATGGTGTTTGTCAGTGTGTATGTGAGAGAGTGTGATCAGAAAAGTATGGCTCCAGCCTCCTAACAGATTACTTACCACAGGGTTTTAATGAAGGCATCCATACTGGACTGGCTGCGTCAGAGCTGGGTGGACGAGGGTCAACAGGAGTCTGTGTTTGGGTGGGTGTGTGTGTGGGTGGGTGGGTGTGACATAATATCTGGTAACAACTTGTAGACCTGTTTACATGCTGCGGTGCATTTTGTTGCTAACCTTACTCTGCTACCTGCCAACTTTACGGTTTTTACTTTTTAATTACCGTTTTATTTGTATTTTTTTCCCTTGCTCTACTTTTTATTCAACTTTTTCACTCCGGACGCTTTATCTGGACGTGGTTCGTCAGGACCTCCACCAGCCGAAGCTAAGTAGTAACATTAACATGATGCCTTCTAATTGCAGTCGCTGTACTCATAATATACAGGAGAACGATCGTCTTACGGCGAGGATAGCTGTGCTGCAAGCCCAGCTTCAGACACAACCGTCAGGCAAGGGTAACTTCAGTGTAGGAAAGGATGAAACAGCGTCTGTGCCACCAGTAAGTACAGATAGTAGTATAAATCCCCTTGCACAGTCGCCGCAGCCGGACAACTTTCTCTTGGCTTCTGGAGGGAAATGCTGTAGGAATGCTCAACCGGTGTTGCTCATTCAGCCGACAGAAACTTTCAACCGGTTCTCCCCATTAAGCAGTGAGTCGGAGTCAGAGGCCGAGCCTTCTCTGGTCTCTACTCCTCCCGTTACTGGGTCTGAGACACCGAAACATCCCACCATTAGCTCTGACCAATTGAAAACCCTAGTCATTGACGACTCCATTACCCGCAGTATTAGACTTAAAACGAATCATCCAGCGATCATACACTGTTTACCAGGGGGCAGGGCTACCAAACGTTAAGGTTTATCTGAAGATGGTGCTGGCTAAAGCTAAAACTGACGAGTGTAGTGAGTATAGAGATATTGTTATCCACGTCGGCACCAATGAAGTTAGGATGAAACAGTCAGAGGTCACCAAGCGCAATATAGCTTTAGCGTGTAAATCAGCTAGAAAGATGTGTCGGCATCGAGTAATTGTCTCTTGTCCCCTCCCAGTTAGGGGGAGTGATGAGCTCTACAGCAGAGTCTCACAACTCAATCGCTGGTTGAAAGCTGTTTTCTGCCCCTCCCAATAGATATAATTTGTAGATAATTGGCCCTCTTTCTGGGACTCACCCACAAACAGGACCAAGCCTGGCCTGTTGAGGAGTGACGGACTCCATCCTAGCTGGAGGGGTGCTCTCATCTTATCTATGAACATAGACAGGGCTCTAACTCCCCTAGCTCCACAATGAGATTGGGTGCCGGCCATGCAGCAGGCTGTTAGCCAACCTGACAGCTTAGTGGAGTCTGCAACTAGCACAGTGTAGACAGCTCAGCTATCCCCATTGAGACCGTGTCTGTGCCTCGACCTAGGTTGGGCAAAACTAAACATGGTGTTCGCCTTAGCAATCTCACTAGAATAAAGACCTCCTCCATTCCTGCCATTATTGAAAGAGATTGTGATACCTCACATCTCAAAATAGAGCTACTTAATGTTAGTTCCCTCACTTCCAAGGCAGTTATAGTCAATGAACTAATCACTGATCATCTTGATGTGATTGGCCTGACTGAAACATGGCTTAAGCTTGATGAATTTACTGATATCCCCTGCGACCATATCCCCCGCGTATTCCGCAAAGGTGGAGATGTTGCTAACATTTACGATAGCATATATCAAATTACAAAAAAAACAAAAAAGTTTTTGTCTTTTGAGCTTCTAGTTTTCACCATATATTTTACCTCTTGGTGATGTCATACGGAAACATAATGTTAACTTTCACTGCTATGCGGATGACACACAGCTGTACATTTCGATGAAACATTGTGAAGCCCCAAAATTGCCCTCCCTGGAAGCCTGTGTTTCAGACATAAGGAAGTGGATGGCTGCAAATGTTCTACTTTTAAACTCAGACAAAACAGAGATGCTCGTTCTAGGTCCCAAGAAGGAAAGAGATCTTCTGTTGAATCTGACAATTAATCTTGATGGTTGTACAGTCGATTAAAATAAAATTGTGAAGGACTTCGGCGTAAGTCTGGACCCTGATCTCTCTTTTGACGAACATTTCAAGACTTTTTCAAGGACAGCTTTTTCCGTCTAAGTAACATTGCAAAAATCAGAAACTCTCTGTCCAAAAATGATGCAGAAAATGTATCCATGCTTTTGTCACGTCTAGGTTAGACTACTGCAATACTCTGCTTTCCGCCTACCCGGATAAAGCACTAAATAAACTTCAGTTAGTGCTAAACACGGCTGATAGAATCTTGACTAGAACCCCAAAATTTGATCATATTGCTCCAGTGCTAGCCTCCCTACACTGGCTGCCTGTCAAGGCAAGGGCTGATTTCAAGGTTTTACTGCTAACCTACAAAGCATTACATGGGCTTGCTCCTACCTATCTTTCGGATCTTTGGTCCTGCCGTACATATCTGTCCATATCTACACATACGCTACAGTCACAAGACGTAGGCCTCCTAACTGTCCCTAGAATTTCGAAGCAAACAGCTGGAGGCAGGGCTTTCTCCTATAGAGCTCCATTTTTATGGAATGGTCTGCCTATCCGTGTGAGAGACGCAGACTTGTTCTGAACCTTTAAGTGTTTATTGAAGACTCATCTCTTCAGTAGGTCCTATGATTGAGTGTAGTCTGGCCCAGGAGTGTGAAGGTGAACGGAAAGGCACTGGAGCAACGAACCGCCCTTGCTGTCTCTGCCTGGCGGTTCCCCTCTTTCCACTGAGATTCTCTGCCTCTAACCCTATTACAGGGGCCGAGTCACTGGCTTACTGGGGCTCTTTCATACCGTCCCTAGGAGGGGTGCGTCACTTGAGTGGGTTGAGTCGCTGAATTGATTTTCCTGTCCGGGTTGGCGTCCCCCCTTGGGTTGTGCCATGGCGGAGATCTTTGTGGGCTATACTTGGCCTTGTCTCAGGGTGGTAAGTTGGTGATTGAAGATATCCCTCTAGTGGTGTGGGGCCTGTACTTTGGTAAAGTGGCCTGTACTACTAGTGGTGTGGGGCCTGTACTTTGATGTCCGTGGGTATCGTGGGACGGGGCCACAGTGGCTCCCTATCCCTCCTGTCTCAGCCTCCAGTATTTATGCTGCAGTAGTTTATGTGTCGGGGGGCTAGAGTCAGTCTGTTATATCTGGAGTATTTCTCCTGTCTTATCCGGTGTCCTTTGTGAATTTAAGTATGCTCTCTCTAATTCTCTCTCTTTGTCACGATCGTCGTAAGGAACGGTCCAAAATGTTGGCGCCCCCCCTTGGGTTGTGCCGTGGCGGAGATCTTTGTGGGCTATACTTGGCCTTGTCTCAGGGTGGTAAGTTGGTGGTTGAAGATATCCCTCTAGTGGTGTGGGGCCTGTACTTTGGTAAAGTGGCCTGTACTACTAGTGGTGTGGGGCCTGTACTTTGATGTCCGTGGGTATCGTCGGACGGGGCCACAGTGGCTCCCTATCCCTCCTGTCTCAGCCTCCAGTATTTATGCTGCAGTAGATTATGTGTCGGGGGGCTAGGATCAGTCTGTTATATCTGGAGTATTTCTCCTGTCTTATCCGGTGTCCTTTGTGAATTTAAGTATGCTCTCTCTAATTCTCTCTCTTTGTCACGATCGTCGTAAGGAACGGACCAAAATGCGGCGTGGTTTGTGTTCATCTTGATATTTAATGACGAAAACACTGAACACTGAAACACTATACAAAACAATAAACAAATAACGACCGTGAACCTAAATGAGAACTGTGATGACACAAGCAATCAACATAGACAATCACCCACAAACAAACAGTGAAACCCAGGCTACCTAAGTATGATTCTCAATCAGAGACAACTAATGACACCTGCCTCTGATTGAGAACCATACTAGGCCGAAACATACAAATCCCCAAATCATAGAAAAACAATCACCCCTCCCCAAGGTGCGGACTCCGGCCGCAAAACCTTAACCTATAGGGGAGGGTCTGGGTGGGCGTCTGTCCGCAGTGGTGGCTCTGGCGCAAGACGTGGACCCCACTTCACCATAGTCTTAGTCCGCCTCATTGTCCGCCTCCGTGGCTTCCTAACCACGGCGACCCTTCTAAATGACCCCACTGGACAGAGGGGCGGAAGCTCTGGCTCCTCTGGACTGAGGGGCTCTGGCGCCTTTGGACTGAGGGGCTCTGGCGCCTCTGGACTGAGGGGCTCTGGCGCCTCTGGACTGAGGGGCTCTGGCGCCTCTGGAGCAGGAGACTCCGGCAGCGCCGGACAGGCGGAAGAACCTGTAAGGAGTAGACAGAGAAACAGCCTGGTGCATGGGGCTGCCACAGGAACCACCAGGCTGGGGAGACCTCCAGGAGGCTTGGTGTTAGGAGGAGGCACCTGAAGGACCGGGCTGTGGGGGAGCACTGGAGCTCTGTTGCGCAGCCTTGGCACCACTCCCCCAGGCTGGATCACTACTCTAGCCCGGACCCTCCAGAGTGCAGGCACAGGTTGACCCGGGCTGTGGGTAAGCACGGGAGATCTAGTGCCTACTACGTGCACCTCTCCCTTAGGCTCCATTCCCACATTTGCCCGGCACAAGCGGAACGCAGGCATAGGACCCACTGCACCCTCCCAGCACCCCGGAGACACAGTACGCAGAACCGGCGCAGGATACCGTGGACCAAAACTGCGTACCGTCGACCAGACACGCTGAGCAGGCACCATACGCCCTGGCTCGATGCACACACTCACATGACACTTTCGGGAGGCTGCCCTATAGCGCACCGGGCTATGGGCACGTACTAACACGGTGCCTGACCAGTAACGCGCTGCTTATAATCAGCACGAGGAGTGAGCTCAGGTCTGCTACCTGGCTTAGCCCCACACCTCGTGTGCCTCCCCCAAAAAATATTTGGGGCTGCCTCTCGTACCTGCCGTGCTGCCGTGCTGCCTCCACATATCGCCGCCGCTCAGCTTTCGCTGCCTCCAGCTCTGCTTTGGGGCGGCGATATTCCCCAGTCTGTGCCCAGGGTCCTTTTCTGTCCAACTCCTCCTCCCATGTCCAGTCCTCCTTGCGCTGCTCCCGCTCCCGCTGCCTGTCACCACGCCGCTTGGTCCTGTTGTGGTGGGTGATCCTGTCACGATCGTCGTAAGGAACGGACCAAAATGCGGCGTGGTTTGTGTTCATCTTGATATTTAATGACGAAAACACTGAACACTGAAACACACTATACAAAACAATAAACAAATAACGACCGTGAAGCTAAATGAGAACTGTGATGACACAAGCAATCAACTTAGACAATCACTCACAAACAAACAGTGAAACCCAGGCTACCTAAGTATGATTCTCAATCAGAGACAAGTAATGACACCTGCCTCTGATTGAGAACCATACTAGGCCGAAACATACAAATCCCCAAATCATAGAAAAACAAACATAGACTACCCACCCCAACTCACGCCTTGACCATACTAAATAAATACAAAACAAAGGAAATAAAGGTCAGAACGTGACACTCTTTTCTCTTTCTTTCTTTCTTTCTTTCTTTCTTTCTTTCGGAGGACCTGAGCCCTAGGACCATGCCTCAGGACTACCTGGCATGACGACTCCTTGCTGATGACTCCCAGTCCAACTGGCCGTGCTGCTGCTCCATTTTCAACTGTTCTGCCTGCGGCTATGGAACCCTGCCCTGTTCACTGGACGTGGTACCTGTCCCAGACCTGCTGTTTTCAACTCTCTAGAGACAGCAGGAGCGGTAGAGATACTCTGAATGATCGGCTATGAAAAGCCAACTGACATTTACTCCTGAGGTGCTGAGCTGTTACACCCTCTACAACCACTGTGATTATTATTATCTGACCCTGCAGGTCATCTATGAAGGTTTGAACATCTTGGCCATGTTCTGTTATAATCTCCACCCGGCACAGCCAGAAGAGGACTGGCCACCCCTCTTAGCCTGGTTCCTCTCTAGGTTTCTTCCTAGGTTCTGGCCTTTCTAGGGAGATTTTCCTAGCCACCGTGCTTCTACACCTGTAACGGCTCTCGTTGGTGGTAGAAAGAGTAGACCAAAGCGCAGCGTGGAAAAACACTCAAACAAAATAACAAAATCAAAACAAAAGCGCACAGTTCTGTCAGGCAACAGTAACTAAACAGAAAACAAGATCCCACAAACTCAGGTGGAAAACAGGCTGCCTAAGTATGATTCCCAATCAGAGACAACGATAGACAGCTGCCTCTGATTGGGAACCACACTCGGCCAAAAACAAAGAAATAGAAAACATAGAATTTCCCACCCGAGTCACACGCTGACCTAACCAAACATAGAGAATAATAAGGATCTCTAAGGTCAGGGCGTGACAACACCTGCATTGCTTGCTGTTTAGGATTTAAGGCTGGGTTTCTATACAGCACTTTGTGACATCAGCTGATGTAAGAAGGGATTTATAAATACATTTGATTGATTGACTGATTGTTCCACATCTGTGTCTGTGTCTTGAGAGTTTGTCTTTAAGTCTGCTTTTACAACTGATGTGGTATGAGGGTATAGAAGTATGAATGTTCTGATATGAAGGTATATCACCAGACTGATTTCCCCCGGTAGTCTCCCATCCAGGATCTGACCATGCCCAGATGGAAGCCAGCAGAGGTATATAGGGTGCTATGGATGCTGACTGTGACTGATGCTGGCCATAACTGATGTGGTCTATAATTTATGCAGTCTGCCGACTCAAGATTCTGAACTTGTCATACCAGTACACACTAACATTTTCAACTGAAAAAGGAGAGAGAGAATAAGTGTATGGAGAAGAGAGGAAAGAGTGAGAGAGAAACATCGAACAGAGAGGGAACTAATGGGGTGAGGAAAGGATAGAGCAGGACGAAAAGGAGGGAGGCTACTCTTGATGGGCTGGCCCCTCAGGCTTTATCTGCAGGCACAGACTACCCCCAGAGACACAGAAGTGTAGAGAGAGGGGGAGAAAGAGACATAGTAGGGAGGGTGAGAGAGAGAGAAAGGTAGACAAATTAAAGGGAGGGAGATTGAATGAAAGCAAATGGCAAGGAAGAGAGAAGGTGAGAGAAACTATGTGCACATGTGTGTGTAGGTGTAAATTCTCCAGAGAGACCTTAATGGGTTTGGAGAAGCCCAACAACAGGGAGGTCATAAGAGATTGCTCCCGGCTTCTGTGCCAATGTTTTCGGTTTCTACCTCATTTCTGGTGTGTGTGTAGTGGAACACCTTGGGGTGACCGTGGCCTATTGAAGCCTGAGAGCCGACAAAACCTCCCCAGTAGAATGTTATTCCAGGGGGTTGCCTGTCATTGTACAGTGGAGCCAGTGTGGCACACATTAGGAGGATAATTTGAGCTCTAAAGAAAAATATAGACTGAGAGACCGAGACAGACACAAAGAAAGACAAAGAGAGAAGAAGAGAGATGATAGAGAGGGAGAGACAGCACATTTGTGGAAGAGAGAGGGGTGAGAGGTACAAGGGATCATATCGATGCTCACTGACTTCCTCCTGGGTCTTCCCATCCAAACAGAACAGATATGGATGGTTGCCGATGTGACACATTGAGGGAAACAAAGGGGAAAGCAGGCAGAATTTGTCACATGAAACGTAAAGCAGCATGACCCTCTGTCATACAAATCCTCATGATTCATCAGCCGGCACGCCCAATTGTGTTGTGTTCGTTTTCCCAACCTATCAGTATCACACGCCAGGGCGACCAATTCTTACACACTCGAGCGGTGCGACCCTGTTAAAGTGCTCTCTGAAGATGATGAGATGTGATTCTAAACTGAGATTCCCCAGAAAATCCTGATTCCTGTGTTATTTTGCTGGGTGGTGTGGATTAAAAATACAACCGGCCAGTACATCACACACAAACTGTGAATATAGTAGATATATGAAGAAAAAGAGGAGAACACTTCCACTGTTGTTCTCCAAAGTAAGAAAGAGACTATTACTGAAGCCTTTTTACAAAGGGTATATAAAGACTCAGCACATACACATTGTTACTGGACCCCTAGTCTCTCTCATGCTGAAGGGGATAAATAAATAGTTATTTGCGAATTATTCAGTCTTAAAACAGATACACTGCTACATAACACAGCAGTCCATAGAGCTTTGAGTACCTGATAGTGCGTGCGTGTGTGTGTGTGTGTGTGTGTGTGTGTGTTGATTTCTGATGGTGCTGATTGAAGAGAGGTCATCTGACGTGAGACAGATGTCATGGATGCTACTGGTTATTTATGTTGTTAATATTTCGACGAGGCTGCCTCCAGCTAAGCAGCCGATCAGGGACACATCCGTAAACCACAGCCGACACATTACAAGGCCTCCGCTCAAACACACTCATTCACTCAGACAAACACACACAGTCACACACATGGACAAGCGCACAAACAATAGAGCATGAGACCCTCTAACATAAACCAACACATAGGCACACACCACACCAGCAGTGACATAAAGGCCTGGGGGTAAACTCAAACACACCACACCAGCAGTGACATAAAGGCCTGGGGGTAAACTCAAACACACCACACCAGCAGTGACAGAAAGGCCTGGGGGTAAACTCAAACACACCACACCAGCAGTGACAGAAAGGCCTGGGAGTAAACTCAAACACACTACACCAGCAGTGACAGAAAGGCCTGGGAGTAAACTCAAACACACTACACCAGCAGTGACAGAAAGGCCTGGGGGTAAACTCAAACACACCACACCAGCAGTGACAGAAAGGCCTGGGGGTAAACTCAAACACACCACACCAGCAGTGACAGAAAGGCCTGGGGGTAAACTCAAACACACCACACCAGCAGTGACATAAATGCCTGGGGGTAAACTCAAACACACCACACCAGCAGTGACAGAAAGGCCTGGGGTAAACTCAAACACACTACACCAGCAGTGACATAAATGCCTGGGGGTAAACTCAAACACACCACACCAGCAGTGACATAAATGCCTGGGGGTAAACTCAAACACACCACACCAGCAGTGACAAAAGGCTCAAACACACCACACCAGCAGTGACAGAAAGGCCTGGGGGTAAACTCAAACACACCACACCAGCAGTGACAGAAAGGCCTGGGGGTAAACTCAAACACACCACACCAGCAGTGACATAAAGGCCTGGGGGTAAACTCAAACACACCACACCAGCAGTGACATAAAGGCCTGCCAAACACACCACACCAGCAGTGACAGAAAGGCCTGGGGGTAAACTCAAACACACCACACCAGCAGTGACAGAAAGGCCTGGGGGTAAACTCAAACACACCACACCAGCAGTGACAGAAAGGCCTGGGGGTAAACTCAAACACACCACACCAGCAGTGACATAAAGGCCTGGGAGTAAACTCAAACACACCACACCAGCAGTGACAGAAAGGCCTGGGGGTAAACTCAAACACACCACACCAGCAGTGACATAAAGGCCTGGGGGTAAACTCAAACACACCACACCAGCAGTGACAGAAAGGCCTGGGGGTAAACTCAAACACACCACACCAGCAGTGACAGAAAGGCCTGGGAGTAAACCAAACACACCACACCAGCAGTGACAGGGCCTGGGGGTAAACTCAAACACACCACACCAGCAGTGACATAAAGGCCTGGGGGTAAACTCAAACACACCACACCAGCAGTGACATAAAGGCCTGGGGGTAAACTCAAACACACCACACCAGCAGTGACATAAAGGCCTGGGAGTAAACTCAAACACACCACACCAGCAGTGACAGAAAGGCCTGGGGGTAAACTCAAACACACCACACCAGCAGTGACATAAAGGCCTGGGGGTAAACTCAAACACACCACACCAGCAGTGACATAAAGGCCTGGGGGTAAACTCAAACACACCACACCAGCAGTGACAGAAAGGCCTGGGGGTAAACTCAAACACACCACACCAGCAGTGACATAAAGGCCTGGGGGTAAAACACAAACACACCAAACATTAAGTTTCATGTCACGTGCACAAGTACAGTGAAATGCCTTTCTGGCAACCTCTAAACCCAACAATGCAGTAATCAATAACAATGTAATACTCACATTAACAAGGTAGAACAACAAAACACGGGTAATAGAAATATGAATTACACAAGAACGTAAGTAAGCTTTATACAGGGTCAGTTGCAATAGCATATTTACAATTTGCAGGGATCAATAGGGCTCCCGAGTGGCGCAGCAGTCTAAGGCAATGCATCTCAGTGCAAGAGGCATCACTGTTTGATCCTGGGCTGTATCACTACTGGCCGTGATCCGAAGTCCCAGTTGGCCCAGTGTCATCTGGGTTAGGGGAGGGTTGGCTGTGGTAGGCCGTCATTGTAAAATAGGAATTTGTTCTTAATTTAACTGACTTGCCTAG
Source organism: Oncorhynchus masou masou (assembly GCF_036934945.1). NCBI lineage: Eukaryota > Metazoa > Chordata > Actinopteri > Salmoniformes > Salmonidae > Oncorhynchus > Oncorhynchus masou. The sequence continues at coordinate 65,421,060 of NC_088240.1, forward strand.
TTAAATAAAGGTTCATTAGAGGTAGATATGTATAGTGTCTGTGTGTAGAGAGAGTATAAATGTGTGTGTGTGAGCAAATGATTTGAGTCCTGTAAGTGTGCATAAAGTGATAGTCTGTGCAGCCATTTTGTTAGCTACAGTTGAAGTCGGAAGTTTACATACACCTTAGCCAAATACATATAAACTCAGTTTTTCACAATTATTTACATTTAATCCTAGTAAAAATTCCCTGTCTTAGGTCAGTTATGATCACCACTTTATTTTAATCATGTGAAATGTCAGAATAATAGTAGCTCCTAGAGAGAATGATTTACTTCAGCTTTAATTTCTTTCATCACATTCCCAGTGGGTCAGAAGTTTACATACACTCAATTATTATTTGGTAGCATTGTCTTTACATTTTTTTTTAAACTTGGGTCAAAAGGTTTTTGGGTAGCCTTCCACAAGCTTCCCACAATAAGTTGGGTGAATTTTGTCCCATTCCTCCTGACAGAGTTGATGTAACTGAGTCAGGTTTGTAGGCCTCTTGCTCGCACACGCTTTTTAAGTTCTGCCCACAATTTTCTATAGGATTGAGATCAGGACTTTGTGATGGCCACTCCAATACCTTGACTTTGTTGTCCTTAACTTTGGAAGTATGCTTGTCATTGTGCATTTGGAAGACCAATTTGAGACCAAGCTTTAACTTCTTGACTGATGTTGCTTCAATATATCCACATAATTGTCCTCCCTCATGATGCCATCTATTTTGTGAAGTGCACCAGCCCTCCTGCAGCAAAGCACCCCCACAACATGATGCTGCCACCCCCGTGCTTCACGGTTGGGATGCTGTTCTTTGGCTTGCAAGCCTCCCCCTTTTTCCATTATAGCCAAACAGTTCTATTTGTTTCATCAGATCTGAGGACATTTCTCCAAAAAGTACAAGCTTTGTCCCCATGTGCAGTTGCAAACTGTAGTCTGGCTGTTTTATGGCGGTTTTGGAGCTGTGGCCTCTTCCTTGCTGAGCGCCACTTCAGGTTATGTCGATATACTGTAGGACATTTGTACCCATTTTCTCCAGCATCTTAATAAGGTCCTTTGCTTTTGTTCTGGGATTGATTTGCACTTTTCACACCAAAGTACGTTCATCTCTCAGAGACAGAACACGTCTCCTTCTTGAGCGGTATGGCGGCTGCATGGTCCCATGGTGTTTATACTTGCGTACAATTGTTTGTTCAGATGAACGTGGTACCTTCAGGCATTTGGAAATTGCTCCCAAGGATGAATCGGATTTATGGAGGTCTACCATTTTTTTCTGAGGTCTTGGCTGATTTCTTTTGATTTTCCCATGATGTCAAGCAGAGAGGCACTGAGATTGAAGGTAGGCCTTGAAATACATCCACAGGTACACCCCCAATTGACTCAAATTATGTCAATTAGCCTATCAGAAGCTTCTAAAGCCATGACATAATTTTCTGTAATTTTCCAAGCTTTTTAAAGGCACAGTCAACTTAGTGTATGTAAACTTCTGACCCACTGGAATTGTGATACAGTTAATTATAAGTGAAATAATATGTCTGTAAACAATTGTTGGAAAAATGACTTGTGTCATGGACACAGTAGATGTCCTAACATTTGTTAACAAGAAATGTGTGGAGTGGTTGAAAAACGAGTTTTAATGACTCCAACGTAAGTGTATGTAAACTTCCGACTTCAACTGTATTTAGCAGTCTTATGGCTTGCGAATAGATGTTGCTCAGGAGTATATTGGTGTCAGACTTGATGCACCGGTACTGCTTGCCGTGTGGAAGCAGAGAGAACAGTCTACGGCTTGGGTGGCTGGAGTCTTTTAACATTCATCCACTCACACACAACAAGTGTGGCAGACTCAATCATGTACACTCTTACTGACAGTTACTGCTTTGTGTGATGCATTGTTGTCTCTGCCTTCTTGTCCTTTGTGCTGTTGACTGTGCCCAACAATGTGTGTACCATGTTTTGTGCTGCTACCATGTTGTGTTGCTACCATGTTGTTGTTATGTTGTGTTGCTACCATGCTGTGTTGTCATGTGTTACTGCCTTGCTATGTTGTTGTTTTCTTAGGTCTCTCTTTATATAGTGGTGTCTCTCTTGTTGTAATGTGTGTTTTGATCTATATTTATATTGTATTAATTTTTATTTTATTTTTTATCCCAGGCCCCCGTCCCCGCAGGAGGCCTTTTGCCTTTTGGTAGGCCATCAATGTAAATAAGAATTTGTTCTGAACTGACTTGCCTAGTTAAATAAAGTTTACTTCTTTTTTTTTAAAGGTAGAGAGCCATGGCGTGCTGAACAACACATACTATCCATACTCTCTCCCACTAAGAGGAGGGATCAGGGACCAGTGTCCCACACTGCTACTGTGTTATATAATAAGTCATGGCCCTAACCCAACCCTCTCCTGCCTGGGGTCATAGGTGTGATTCTAGGAAAACCACAGTAGCAAATACTTCACACAGAACATGGGTGGAGATCACAGGAGGCTGCTAAGGGGAGGATAGCTCATAATAATGGCTGGAACGGAGCGAATGGATGGAATCATACAACTGGAGATCATGTGTTTGATGTATTTGATACCATTACACAGATTCTGCTCTAGCCACTACCACTAGCCTGTCCTCTCCTATTAAGGTGCCACCAACCTCCTGTGGTAGAGATGGGGCCTACATGTGGACACTCCCTGTATTGATGACCCAACCTCCTGTGGTAGAGATGGGGTCTACACGTGGACACTCCCTGTATTGATGACCCAACCTCCTGTGGTAGAGATGGGGTCTACACGTGGACACTCCCTGTATTGATGACCCAACCTCCTGTGGTAGAGATGGGGCCTACACGTGGACACTCCCTGTATTGATGACCCAACCTCCTGTGGTAGAGATGGGGTCTACACGTGGACACTCCCTGTATTGATGACCCAACATTCCTGCATGGGTCATACAGCATGCTGAATGGCTGAATATGTTCATCACAACATCACCCGGTCAATATGTTTGTCAGTCTGTCAATATGTTTGTCTGGCTGTAATAACTGATAACAGTGCTATTGTCAATAACTGTTCACACAGTTGAAAGACGATTATTCACAAAGTACTGTTATGTTTGCAATTCAAATTCTAATCGGGTCCATGGAAACGTTGACACATTAAAGAGATGAGATTAGTGAGAAGATATTTTATCTTATGAGAATAGCAGGTGAATCAATATCTCAAGATAGACATGCACTACTACAACTGTGTGGAGTCCATTAAATAAATAGACACTGCCCTCTAGTGGTTCAAAACAGGTGTCAGTTATGTTTATTTCCTGTAGATGTACTATTATACCATAACTACTGATATTGCGATCACTCATTATATTTGCAATGAGGCACATTATGACAGTAATAATGTTAGACACATTATGACTGAATGACGGGTTATACAGGAAATTCTATCATTTCAGTTTTGATTTCATTGACTGATATCCACCAATAGTTTCTGTTGCAAGACTTGTGCAAGCAGAAGGTATATCGAATCTGACCTTTACGTTTCACACTTTTGGTAGGCCATCAGATCAGGGCTTTGTGATGGCCACACAACACAACACATGCAGCATGCACCCATAGACAATGATAGAGGACTCTAGTGGGCAAAAGGCCATTTTAGCATGGGGTGCACCATTGAGGGCTTCCACCATGCTTCCTCCATTTTAAAGTGGTCAACTGGGTGGGGATTCCTATGGATTGTAGCCTCAATTGCACTGCCCATGCAGTCACAGATATAAAGATGAGTCCTCTATCTATCTCTATGCGTGCAGACAACTCTATGCGTGCACCCTGCAGTTGTTGAGAGAGCAACTAGAATCTAAACCAATTGAATCACAGGTAAGAAAACTAGCAAATCACAAGGAAACAGTATCTCTTCGGGTAGATTTCCTTAAGGTGAGAGGGTGGAGCCAAGAAACGTGTCAATATTTACTACAACTCTTCAGAGATTTCTCTCTGTGTGTGTCTACATGTAAACACATACCAAGATGGATTTGTACAGCAGTGAACCTGATACCCTCCGGACAACCGCTATGAAAAACAATGGAGACCGGGTAGAGGAGGGAGGAGGAGGTTGTTTGTTGTAGCTTTCCTCTTCTAACCACTGGTCTCAAGATATTTTTGCAGTGTCTAACCATAGTATCATACGAGCAAAACATTGGTAAGATTAACGTAGGTCAGATTGGTAAGATTTAGGTCAGATTGGTAAGATTGAGGATACCATGTGTAACATGTCAACATGTTCACTTTAATATATGATTGTTTTTTGTTTTCTGTTCCACACGTCACATAATAGCAGATGATTAGATATGTTGTGTAACACTTTATTATTGGCGCCACTGGATAGGGGCTGTGTACAATTCTGTCCATTACATTTAAAAAAAACCTTGAATGTTCTACCGTTGTTAAGGAGACCAGCAGAGCGCCATGTGGCAACAAGCAGAGAGAAAAAGAAGGGGGAGGTGTAGGTGGGAGAGTTTCTAGAAAAACAGAAAATGTCTGCCCTTGTCCCGACACGTCCTACACAATAAAGCTTTCTCTGTTTGTGCTCCGCTTCAGAGTCTGTTTGGACTCAGTTCCATAACCTTTAGTCTGACAACATGTTGGGCATCAGTCACCAGGCACTTTCCAATCTGTGCTAAAGGTGCTCTTCAGCAGAAAACAGTGGCCATGATAGATTTATGTACCAAGAAGCGCTGTCATAACTCACAGCCCTGTGGGTCTAAAACTGGGTGACGCTTGACCCATGTCTCACTCAAGCCAGCTGTGTACCAATGGCTATACTTAGAAAAAAAGAGCCCAGACGGTCAAACGACTGAAATAGCCTCGAACCAGGGTCCCCTATTTCAAAACAGATGGCTCTATTTACTCTGAAGTTCAATGCCACATCTCTCCTTGTTGGGCCTGTTTGTTTGGGTGATGGGTCATGTTTGCCTGATGTGTTTTCCTACAGAGACAACATGGAGGTTTGAACCAGTGTATTCGAGGAACAAACTGTTTCCTCTGGCAATGGTCAGCATGATCTTACTGAGTGTGGGCCCCAATCCAACTTCAATGCTAGGTGTAGACAGAAAGCTCATTGATAACAACAGCCATTCCTAAGGTAGCATTCTCCTCTCACTGCTACGGTCACTGCTGCCCTTTGTACTGGGGTGAGGCCAGAGAGAGAGAGAGAAACTGTGTGACAGTTAGATAATAAGATATGGTGAAGAAGCAGGACAGAGTGAAAGCAGGAGCAGGACTGGAGGGTGGAGACTCTCCGCAGAGTAAACATAGCCAATTGGCAGCAGGCCAGCATCAGAGGGTAATCGGTACATTCACTGAAACACGTGCTCCTGCTGGCCAACAACACAAACCTGGCCTTCACTACGACACGGGGCCTGGGAAAGGGTGGGAGGGGAGAGAGGGGAGGGGGCAAAGGGAGGGGGAGATTCTTAGAAATAGTAAATGAGTGTGTCAAGTGTCGCCCGCCAAAAACAAATGTGCAAAACAAAGCAATGGCCATAGCAGGAATGGGCATCAGTCCCATATCAGAGATGGTGCCGGAGAAGAAGGCTGACGTTTTACGTGTTCCTATCCAATTGTGTTTTTTTATTTGTTCCTTTGCGTAGTTTGTAACTTATTTTTGTACTTATTTTGTGCATAATGTTGCTGCTACCGTCTCTTATGCCCGAAAATAACTTCTGGACATAAGAACTGCGATTACTCACCACGAACTGGCAGAATGCTTTTTTCCCCTTTAACGATTCAGACGAGCCCGACGTGAATGACATACTGCTTTCTCGGGAACAGGCCCAGATTCCCGTCATTTGCGTGAAGTGAAGGCGAAGAAAAGGGGGCTGGAGGGCAGGCTGTCTTCTGAGAATTCGTAGACGATCGAAATAAACCCCCACTGCCTTCCATTCTGCTAGCAAACGTGCCATCATTGGAAAATAAAATTGATGACCTACGCGGAAGACTAAACTACGAACGGGACATGTTATGCTTCACGGAGTCGTGGCTGAACGACGACATTATCAACATACAGCTGGCTGGTTATACGCAGTATCGGCAGGATAGAACAGCGGCGTCTGGTAAGACAAGGGGAGGCGGACTATGTATTTTTGTAAATAACAGCTGGTGCACGATATTTAAGGAAGTCTAGAGGTTTTGCTCACCTGAGGTAGAGTATCTCATGATAAGCTGTAGACCACACTATCTACCTAGAGATTTTTCATCTGTATTTTTTGTAGCTGTCTACATACCACCACAGACTAGCTGTCTGCATACCACCTATATCCATCCTGCCCTGCCTTTCTAAAATCTTTGAAAGCCAAGTTAATAAACAGATCACGATCATTTAAAATCCCACCGTACCTTCTCCACAATGCAATCTGGTTTCCGAGCTGGTCATGGGTGCACCTCAGCCAAGCTCAAGGTCCTAAACGATATCATAACCGCCATTGATAAAAGACAGTACTGTGCAGCTGTCTTCATCGACCTGGCCAAGGCTTTCGACTCTGTCAATCACTGCATTCTTATCAGAAACCTCAATAGGTTCTCAAATGACTGCCTCGACTGGTTCACTAACTACTTCTCAGATAGAGTTCAGTGTGTCAAATCGGAGGAACTGTTGTCCGGACCTCTGGCAGTCTCTATGGAGGTGCTACAGGGTTCAATTCTTGGGCAGACTCTTTTCTCTGTATACATCAATGATGTTGCTCTTGCTGCTGGTGATTCTCTGATCCACCTCTACGCAGACGACACCATTCAGTATACATCTGGCCCTTCTTTGGACACTGTGCTAACAAACCTTCAAACAAACTTCAACGCCATTCAACACTTCTTCCGTGGCCTCCAACTGCTTTTAAATGCTAGTAAAACTAAGTGCATGCTCTTCAATTGATTGCTCTCCGCACCCTCCCGCCCGACTAGCATCACTACTCTGGACGGTTCTGACCTAGAATATGTGAACAACTACAAATACCTAGGTGTCTGGTTAGACCGTAAACTCTCCTTCCAGACTCACATTAAGCATCTCCAATCCAAAATTAAATCTAGAATCGGCATACTATTTCGCAACAAAGCCTCCTTCACACATGCCCCCATTATTAATTATTTAGCTCGTCTGGTAGGCTCGTGTCACTGGGCAGCTCTCGGTTGTGCTTCCTTTCGTAGTCTGTAATGGTTTGCAAGCCCTGCCACATCCGATGAGCATCGGAGCCGGTGTAGTACGATTCAATCTTAGTCCTGTATTGACGCTTTTCCTGTTTGATGGTTCGTCGGAGGGCATATCGGGATTTCTTCCGGGTTAGAATCCTGCTCCTTGAAAGCGGCAGCTCTAACCTTAGCTCAGTGTGAATGTTGCCTGTAATCCATGGCTTGGGGTATGCACACTACCGTTCAAAAGTTTGGGGTCACTTAGAAATGTCCTTGTTTTCCATGATAAAATACATGAAATTAGTTGCAAAATGATTAGGAAATATAGTCAAGACGTTGACAAGGTTATAAATAATGATTTTTAATTGAAATAATAATTGTGTCCTTCAAACTTTCATCAAAGATTTCTCCATTTGCAGCAGCTACAGCCTTGCAGACCTTTGGCATTCTAGTTGCCAATTTGTTGAGGTAATCTGAAGAGATTTTACCCCATGCTTCCTGAAGCACCTCCCACAAGTTGGATTGGCTTGATGGACAATTCTTACGTACCATACGGTCAAGATGCTCCCACAACAGCTCAATAGGGTTGAGATTTGGTGAATCTGCCACTCCATTATAGACAGAATGCAAGCTGACTGCTTCTTCCCTAAAAAAATCATGCATAGTTTAGAGCTGTGCTTTGGGTCATTGTCCTGTTGAAGAAGGAAATTGGTTCCAATTTAGGGCCATCCACAGGGTATAGAATAGCGTTGTAAAATTGATGATAGCCTTGCTTCTTCAAGATCCCTTTTACCCTGTCCAAATCTCCCACTTTACCAACACCAAAGCACCCCCAGGCCATCATTTTGCCTCCACCATGCTTGACAGATGACGTCAAGCCATCCTCCAGTATCTTTTCATTTTTCTGCGTCTCACAAATGTTCTTCTTCTTTTGCTCATCTTAGTCTTTTATTTTTATTGGCCAGTCTGAGATATGGCTTTTTCTTTGCAACTCTGCCTAGAAGGCCAGCGTCCCGGAGTCCTCCTCACTGTTGACATTCAGACGGGTGTTTTGTGGGTACTATTTAATGAAGCTGCCAGTTGAGGACTTGTGAGGCGTCTGTTTCTCAAACTAGACAATTGAACTTGTGCTCTTGCTCAGTTGTGCACTGTGGCCTCTCACTCGTCTTTCTATTCTGGTGAGGGCGAGTTTGCGTTGATCTGTGAAGGGAGTAGTACACAGCATTGTACCAGATCTTCAGTTTATTGGCAATTTTTTGCATGGAATAGCCTTCATTTCTCAGAACAAGAATAGGCTGATGAGTTTCAGGGGAAAGGTCTTTGTTTTTGGCCATTTTGAGCCTGTAATCGAACCCACAAATACTGATGCTCCAGATACTCAACTGGTCTAAAGAAGGCCAGTTTTATTGTTTCTTTAATCAACACAACAGTTTTCAGGTGTGCTAACATAATTGCAAAAGGGTTCTCTAATGATCAGTTAGCCTTTTAAAATGCTAAACTTGGATTAGCTAACACAACGTGCCTTTGGAACACAGGAGTGATGATTGCTGATAATGGGTCTCTGTAAATTGGACTAGTAAACGGAAGGTTGAAAAATCGAATCCCCAAGCTGACATTGTAGAAATTTGTCCTTCTGCCCTTGAACAAGGTAGTTAACCCACTGTTCCTAGGCCGTCATTGAAAATAAGAATTTGTTCTTTAACTGACTTGCCTAGTTAAATCAAGGATTTTCTTTTAACAATGTCTACATGGTATTTCTGATCAATTCGATATTATTTTAACGGACAATTTTTTTTGCTTTTCTTTCAAAAACAAGGACATTTCTAAGTGACCCCAAACATTTGAACGGTAGTGTACGTACAGTCACTGGGGAGACAACGTCCTCGATGCACTTATTGATAAAGCCAGTGATTTATGTGGTGTGCCAGTGACTGATGTGGTGTACTTCTCAACGCCATCGGAAGAATCCCGGAACATATTCCAGTCTGTGCTAGCAAAACAGTCCTGCATCTGCTTCAATTGACCACTTTTTTTATAGACCAGAGTCACTGGTGCTTCCTGCTTTAATTTTTTGCTTGTAAGCAGGAATCAGGAGGATAGAATTATGGTCAGATTTGCCAAATGGTGGGCGAGGGAGAGCTTTGTACGCGTCTCTGTGTGTGGAGTAAAGGTGGTCTAGAATTATTTTCTCTCTGGTTGCACATTTAACATGCTGATAGAAATGAGGTAAAACTGATTTAAGTTTCCCTCCATTAAAGTCCCCAGCCACCATGAGCGCCGCCTCTGGATGAGAGTTTTCCTGTTTGTTTATGGCGGTATACAGCTTGTTGAGTGTGGTTTTAGTACCAGCATCGGTCTGTGGTGGTAGACAGCTATGAAAAATACAGATGAAAACTCTCTAGGTAGATAGTGTGGTCTACAGCTTATCATGAGATACTCTACCTCAGGCGAGCAAACCCCTGAGACTTCCTTAGGTATTGTGCACCAGCTGTTGTTTGTATATATATGCATAGGCCCCCGCCCTGTGTCTTACCAGAGGCTGTTGTTCTATACTGCCGAAAAAGTGTTTGTTTAACTCGACATATGTATGTTCTTAATGTCATCATTCAGCCACGACTCGGTGAAACATAAGATATTACAGTTTTTAATGTCCCGTTGGTAAGATATACATGCTTTCAGTTAGGCCCATTTATTTTTCCAGCGATTTAACGTTAGTTAGCAGAATGGAAGGCAAAGGACATATTAGCCACTCGTCGCCTGATCCTCACAAGGCACCCTGACCTTTTCCCGTAAAATCTCTGTTTCCTTCTCTAGTGAATGATGGGGATCTGGGCCTGGTCGGGCGTCTGTAGTACAGTATATATTCCGCCCAACTCATTGAAGAAAAACTTTGTCTAATCTGAGGTGAGTAATGGCAGTTCTTATGTCCAGAAGCTCTTTCGGTCATAAGAGACGGAAGCGGCAACATTATGTACAAAACAAGTTATGAACAACGCAAGAAAAAAAAATAGCATGGTTGGTTAAGAGTCAATAAGACGGCAGCCATCCCCTCCGGTGCCATTATAATGCTCAAACTTAATATACTTTTAAATGACTAAAACCAACTCGAAATTGTGTAGAAATGATAATGGTCCTACATTCATACAGTTTATTGACCATGTTCAGCTTACACATTTACTGAAATGAAAGCTAGACAGTCAGGAAGCATAGAAAATAAAAAATAACATGGATAGAGGACTATTTTTATCATATGTTGACAGCGAGGAAATAACACATTTTCAGCGCAGCCCTCCGGAGAAGACTGAATTGCCGCCACAGGAAAAAAATTGTTTGACACTCCTGACTTAAATGGTCAAGTCTATTCTATGATCTATATTTCTATGATTTCAATAGGTTTTCTATAGAGGATTAACAGTATAATTTAAAACAACAGATATTCCCATTCAAGTCAAAATTATCTGATTATATGATATGTGGACCTCCAACCATTTTTATGGTACCATTTGAATGTTGACATTGCTATTTTATTCACATTTTAGTACATGTATTAGCCAAAACATGATACCCACCCTGTATTCAAGAGCATGTTGTGTTTCAACTGATGGCGGGCACAACACAAACACCTCAGATTATTTTTTTCTAGAAATTATAAAATAGTTTGACAACCCTGTTTGTAAGCTTTTAAATGATATCAATCTCAAACATTTATCTTTTCCAGTGATTAAGACGTGGATGTCTCATGGTATGATGGGGTATACAAAAGGCGTCTACTTCGAGCACTTTTATCTCTTGAATGTTTTGGCATTCAGGTCCAAAAAGTAACTTTGAGCAAATATGTATGGAAGGTTTCATTCAAATTAAAAGGGGTGATGTCAAAAACAGATTGAATTCAAATGGATTTACCATATGACACACAAAGACACAAACAGCAGCTCTCACAAACAGCAGCTCTCACAAACAGCACCTCTCACAAACAGCACCTCTCACAAACAGCAGCTCTCACAAACAGCAGCTCTCACAAACAGCAGCTCTCACAAACAGCAGCTCTCACAAACAGCAGCTCTCACAAACAGCAGCTCTCACAAACAGCCCTGGAATTGATACTAAATTAATCTCCTAATGTGTTGTTGTTTCATAGCAACTAGAAACCCCTCCTGTGACCCTGATCCACTGATCTGAGAGCCTGATTAAACATGCAAACATACAAACACCCCCACACACACACGCACTGTTGATGCACAAACACCCTGCATAAAAACAAAATGAACACAAATACACAGGGATTATGCTTGCTCCAGTGTGAAGCATTGGGAGGTCAATAAAAACAGTAAACGCTATGCAGGCATTTAAATAGCAAACCCATGTGGTTGGTTCACTATCTCCATATCCCCCATGTTGGCCAGAGTAGGCAGAGTTACATCCTCGAATAGGCTTGTTCTAACAAGATGTCTTCTTGATCACTGTGCTCAAGGTTTTCCAACCCCCTGGCTGCATCTAAATTGGCTTAAAGTGCATTGTTTCCTTATCTGCTTTCCTTCATGATGACCACTTCTCCAAAGCAGCAGGAGGCAATAGGTGAAAACAATAATGGAAACATATCCAACTAATCCATCAATCAATTAGACAAAAGGAAAGTAGAGAAATAGATTAATTCAATCACAGTATTAGAGCACAGGTCTGTTGTCCTTGGGAGTTGGGAAGAGCAGATTCTTAGATAATCTTTTGAGGAAGAGTTGTTAGAATCAGTTTAAGTTTTCAATTCTCTACTTTCAAATTCTTAATCCATATGCATATAAATTCTATGGAATACCCATATATTCAGTTCCTATAAAATTGAAATGATTTACATACGCAGAATTAAGAGGACAGGACTACGAATCTACACTCACAGGAACTCTCACACTCTCCCTATGTTTTCACGTTTACTGAGAAGCACAAGGATTACTGCCTAGATTACTTGGCAGTATAGCATGCGTTGTGCTTTGACAACAATGAAAGAAAAAAGGCATTGATGAAGTATTATAAATGAAAGGGAAAGGGGGATACCTAGTCACTTGTACAACTGAATGCATTCAACTGAAATGTGTGGCAAAGGCTCTTAACCTTTATACAATAACACTTCTCAAATCCTTATCTCACACTTTGAAGTAGATTATTTTACCGCAGCCAAAAACATTCTGGAATATGACCCTCAAGCCCTTTATTTCTATGTTTAGTCTATGTATTTTATATCTGTTCTATAAATACAGCATGTTCTGGTAGCTTCTAATCTAATTCATGTTCTAATCTACCATTCTCCTCTTTCTGTTTATAGAATGTTTGAGTGGCATGTATGAACCTTCTTTTATACTTCAGTTTTCTTGTGTTATTATTACTAACATTAGTAGTAGTAGTAGTAGTAGCAGTAGCAGTAGTAGTAATAGTATTAGTGCTATAGTGCTTGTGTTGACCTCTTGCTCCTTTGTAGCATTTCAAAATAAACCTGTCCATGCCCAAACCTGTCCATGCATTTCAGAGCAGGCCCCTCCCAAATGTCTCTTACTGTACTTTCACCTTACATGACTTTGAAAGGCAGAAATCCAAAGACAGACAGTTTACAGAACTCTCAGTGGTACAGGATGTACAGTACAACCCTGTATGGGGTCATTTGGTGGTGCTGTGTATTGAATATTATGCAAAGGGAAGAAATGGTAAGGTCCAGCAATGCTCTCTGTTTACTTTAATACAGATCTTTACACAAATAGCAGTAGAGCAAGGTCTGACATACAACTAAAACATATGTTTTAGATGTCATACCCACAGTATATTATTAGAATGGTGTAATGCAAAGTAATGGAAGAAGCAGGTGCTCTGTAATAATGCTCCAAATAGTATGCCTAAATTAAATCAAAGTAACTTCAAACCAAGTTTTATGGCAACGCAATATTGTGCTAATTACCCATAATATTAGGTAGCCTACATTTGTCAGTTGGTTGAACTATCCTTTTAAAGGTAGGCCCATATGGTCACTTAAATGTCAATGTTCTTAAATAGTTTTCTGACATTGAAAGTTGGCTGTAGTTCTGTGCCTGCAATAGCTAACTTTAGTCTAAATTACTAAGAGCACATAGACCTGGAATTAGCTACTACTATTAGCATGCTATTTCAGTGTCAGCCATTTAAGATCCACATAGTTTCCCCCAATCATTCTGTGGACATCTTTCAGGGTAAGAAACTGTTTAAAGTATTTTAAAATATTGTGAATTACAACACTTTGTAATTAAGTAGTGACTCATTGTTAATCCCTTCCTTCAATCACATCTCATTTCAATCACCACCTATCTAGTACAAGCATCATCCATCCCAATTACTGCCACACATCTATATGCATTACTGAGTCATCAACTGATGAAGTTATGTTAGCACACAGGGTCTCAGATTTTGTCCAACACTCTGTCTGTTTCTCCATGGAGCAGGTTCCAAGAACTGACTCTCTACGGGGACCCAGTTGATGGTTGCACCATGGAGCAACAGCAAGCCAAGCAAACTATCCACCGCCTCTGAGCAGGATCCCTTAATCACTGACACAGCGCATGCATTCTCCCTAACCAAATTAGACATGACATTTCAGGACCTAAATTAAGGGTGGAAAACCAGCTACGCTGTTTATAGGCAAAAGTGGGGCTTAGTGTTTGGCTGTCTTTTTGGGCAAACTGGTAGTTCAGGTTGAGGTGATGGTACTCACAGCATTGACTAATGAATGTGACATTGACTCTGACACTCCCTCCTCCTCATCAGAGTTAGAATACCCACTGATAGCCATTTGAGATAACACATGAATAGTACTTCAGAACTTGGGTGTGTATTATGATACATTTTTGAATGGCCTTCAATATTAAGGGTGTGCCATTATTTCTAATCAGACAAAAGGGTGTGGTAAATAAAAGGTGCCTGGACTACAACTGTGAACAGAAGTTGTGCAGCACTGAAATGTACAGCCAGGAATCTACTACCACAACCCCTTAGTATTATGATGTTGTTATGTGACTCTTGACACTGATGTAACTCTTGACAGATTGATAGCCTGTAAATTACAGGAACATCAGGTGAATTAAGGTCACTATGCTCCTGAAAAGTTTATGGGCTGACAGCATGTCATCTTTGTTGATCAATCTCATATGGTGAGAGAGCTTTATGATTGGCTGGCTGATGCAGAGCGTTGCTTTCTCTCAAACAACAGCATGCACTGCAGCTCTGCCAAGTGAGTCCTACAGCCAATGGCATTCACTGCATCATGTTCACGATGCAAACATTGCCATGTGATAGGGAGCTGGATAGCCAATTGCACTTTAGATGAAGTTCAGTTCATGGTAAACCCACCAGAGGGTCAAATTATTCCTTGAAAAAAATGGTATATTAGTTAACAGTAGAGGATGCTCTATGTTCTCTTTTCCTGACTCAAAGATATATATGATAAAGGTCAATTATTCTAATACAAGATCTCTGAGAGCATCACATTACATATTCATCAAGTTCAACTCTACCAAATATTTAGTGAAGTCGAATACATATTTTTGCTGAGTTTAAGCCCAAATCAGACACATTACAAAGGGCTCTGTCTGTTATGTACAGTGCCTTGCGAAGGTATTCGGCCCCCTTGAACTTTGCGACCTTTTGCCACATTTCAGGCTTCAAACATAAAGATATAAAACTGTATTTTTGTGTGAAGAATCAACAACAAGTGAGACACAATCATGAAGTGGAACCACATTTATTGGATATTTCAAACTTTTTTAACAAATCAAACACTGAAAAATTGGGCGTGCAAAATTATTCAGCCCCCTTAAGTTAATACTTTGTAGCGCCACCTTTTGCTGCGATTACAGCTGTAAGTTGCTTGGGGTATGTCTCTATCAGTTTTGCACATCGAGAGACTGAAATTTTTTCCCATTCCTCCTTGCAAAACAGCTCCTGCTCAGTGAGGTTGGATGGAGAGCATTTGGTACAGCAGTTTTCAGTTCTTTCCACAGATTCTCGATTGGATTCAGGTCTGGACTTTGACTTGGCCATTCTAACACCTGGATATGTTTATTGTTGAACCATTCCATTGTAGATTTTGCTTTATGTTTTGGATCATTGTCTTGTTGGAAGACAAATCTCTGTCCCAGTCTCAGGTCTTTTGCAGACTCCATCAGGTTTTCTTCCAGAATGGTCCTGTATTTGGCTCCATCCATCTTCCCATCAATTTTAACCATCTTCCCTGTCCCTGCTGAAGAAAAGCAGGCCCAAACCATGATGCTGCCACCACCATGTTTGACAGTGGGGATGGTGTTCAGGGTGATGAGCTGTGTTGCTTTTACGCCAAACATAACGTTTTGCATTGTTGCCAAAAAGTTCCATTTTGGTTTCATCTGACCAGAGCACCTTCTTCCACATGTTTGGTGTGTCTCCCAGGTGGCTTGTGGCAAACTTTAAACAACACTTTTTATGGATTTCTTTAAGAAATGGCTTTCTTCTTGCCACTCTTCCATAAAGGCCAGATTTGTGCAATATACGACTGATTGTTGTCCTATGGACCTAGTCTCCCACCTCAGCTGTGGATCTCTGCAGTTCATCCAGAGTGATCATGGGCCTCTTGGCTGCATCTCTGATCAGTCTTCTCCTTGTATGAGCTGAAAGTTTAGAGGGACGGCCAGGTCTTGGTAGATTTGCTGTGGTCTGATACTCCTTCCATTTCAATATTATCGCTTGCACAGTGCTCCTTGGGATGATTAAAGCTTGGGAAATCTTTTTGTATCCAAATCCGGCTTTAAACTTCTTCACAACAGTATCTCGGACCTGCCTGGTGTGTTCCTTGTTGTTCATGATGCTCTCTGCGCTTTTAACGGACCTCTGAGACTATCACAGTGCAGGTGCATTTATACGGAGACTTGATTACACACAGGTGGATTGTATTTATCATCATTAGTCATTTAGGTCAACATTGGATCATTCAGAGATCCTCACTGAACTTCTGGAAAGTTTGCTGTACTGAAAGTAAAGGGGCTGAATAATTTTGCACGCCCAATTTTTCAATTTTTGATTTGTTAAAAAAGTTTGAAATATCCAATAAATGTCGTTCCACTTCATGATTGTGTCCCACTTGTTGTTGATTCTTCACAAAAAAAATAGTTTTATATCTTTATGTTTGAAGCCTGAAATGTGGCAAAAGGTCGCAAAGTTCAAGGGGGCCGAATACTTTCGCAAGGCACTGTAATCTCTGAACTGTATGTCAAATCAAATTTCAAATCAAATGTATTTATAGATCCCTTCTTACATCAGCTGATATCTCAAAGTGCTGTACAGAAACCCAGCCTAAAACCCCAAACAGCAAGCAATGCAGGTGTAGAAGCACAGGGGCTCGGAAAAACTCCCTAGAAAGGCCAAAACCTAGGAAGAAACCTAGAGAGGAACCAGGCTATGAGGGGTGGCCAGTCCACTTCTGGCTGTGCCGGGTGGAGATTATAACAGAACATAATATATCCCATTTAGCAGACGCTTTTGTCCAAAGCGACTTACAAGTCGGTTGGGGCCACTACTTTTGCATATGGATGGCACCAGTGGGAATCGAACCCACGACGCTTGGCGTTGCAAGCGCCATGCAAGCGCCATGCTCTACCGACTGAGCCACACAGGACCCTACCTAACATGGCCAAGATGTTCAAATGTTCATAAATGACCTGTCCCATAGGTTTAACGGTTCTCGTCTGTCGAAGGAGAAGCGGAACAAAATGCAGCGTGGTGGTTATTCATGTTCTTTAATAAATGAACTAGACATGAAATAATGAACAAAACAAAGAACGAACGTGAAAACCTATACAGCCTATCTGGTGAACACAGAGACAGGAACAATCACCCACAAAACACTCAAAGAATATGGCTGCCTAAATATGGCTCCCAATCAGAGACAACGATAAACACCTGCCTCTGATTGAGAACCTCTCCAGACAGCCATAGACTATGCTAGATACCCCCACTAAGCCACACACCCAACACCCAACAAAACCCCAAGACAAAACACACCACAATAAACCCATGTCACACCCTGGCCTGACCAAAGAAATGAAGACAAACACAATATACTTCGACCAGGGCGTGACAGAACCCCCCTAAGGTGCGGACTCCCGGACGCACATCAAAACAATAGGGGAGGGTCCGGGTGGGCGTCTGTCCATGGTGGTGGCTCCGGCGTGGGACGTGGGCCCCACTCTATCAATGTCTTCGTCCCTCCTCGCGTCCTAAGATAGTCCACCCTCGCCGTCGACCATGGCCTAGTAGTCCTCACGCAGAACCCCACAGGACTGAGGGGAAGCTCGGGACTGAGGGGAAGCTCGGCACTGAGGGGAAGCTCGGCACTGAGGGGAAGGTCGGCACTGAGGGGAAGGTCGGCACTGAGAGGAAGCTCGGCACTGAGAGGAAGCTCAGGCAGGTAGTTGGATCTGGCAGATCCTGGCTGGCTGGCGGTTCTGGAAGAGTCTGGCTGACTGGCAGATCTAGAAGAGTCTGGCTGACTGGCGGATCTGGAAGAGTCTGGCTGACTGGCGGATCTGGAAGAGTCTGGCCGACTGGCGGATCTGGAAGAGTCTGGCCGACTGGCGGATCTGGAAGAGTCTGGCTGACTGGCGGATCTGGAAGAGTCTGGCTGACTGGCGGATCTGGAAGAGTCTGGCTGACTGGCGGATCTGGAAGAGTCTGTCGGATCTGGAAGAGTCTGGCCGACTGGCGGATCTGGAAGAGTCTGGTCGACTGGCAGATCTGGAAGAGTCTGGCTGACTGACGGATCTGGAAGAGTCTGGCTGACTGGCAGATCCTGGCAGACTGACGGATCTGGCTGCTCCATGCTGACTGGCGGCTCTGGCGGCTTCTTGCAGACTGGCGGCTCTGGCGGCTTCTTGCAGACTGGCATCTCTGGCAGCTCCTTGGAGACTGGCAGCTCATTGCCGACTGGCAGCTCCTTGCAGACTGACAGCTCTAGCTGCTCCATGCAGACCGACAGCTCTGGCTGCTCCATGCAGACTGACAGCTCTGGCTGCTCCATGCAGACTGACAGCTCTGGCTGCTCCATGCAGGCTGGCAGCTCTTGCTGCGCTGAACAGGCAGGAGACTCCAGCAGCGCTGTAGAGGAGGAAGGCTCTGGCAGCGCCAAACAGGCGGGAGACTCCGGCAGCGCAGGAGAGGAGGAAGGCTCCGGCAGCGCTGGAGAGGCGAGGCGCACTGTAGGCCTGATGCGTGGTGCTGGCACTGGTGGTACTGGGCCGAGGGCACGCACAGGAAGCCTGGTGCGGGGAGCTGCCACCGGAGGACTGGTGTGTGGAGGTGGTACAGGGTAGACCGGACCGTGCAGGCGCACTGGAGCTCTTGAGCACCGAGCCTGCCCAACCTTACCTGGTTGAATACTCCCGGTCGCTCTGCCAGTGCGGCGAGGTGGAATAGCCCGCACTGGGATATATAGACGAACCGGGAACACCGTGCGCAAGGCTGGTGCCATGTAAGCCGGCCCAAGGAGAAGCACTGGGGACCAGATGCGTAGAGCCGGGTTCATGGCATTTGGCTCGACGCTCAATCTAGCCCGGCTGATACGCTGCGATGGAATATACCGCACCGGGCTATGGACCCGCACTGGAGACACCGTGCGCACCACAGCATAACACAGTGCCTGCCCGGTCTCTCTAGCCCCCCGGTAACCACAGGAAGTTGGCGTAGGTCTCCTACCTAGCGTCGCCATACTCCCTGTGAGCTTCCCCCAATAATTTTTTGGGGCTGACTCTCAGGCTTCTATCCGCGTCACCGTGCTGCCTCCTCATACCAGTGCCTCTCAGCTTTCTCCGCCTCCAGTTCTTCTTTGGGCGGCGATATTCTCCAGGCTGATCCCAGGGTCCTTCTCCATACAATTCGTCCTCCCATGTCCATTCCTCTCTTTGTTGCTCCTGCTGTTGCCTGTTACCACGCCGCTTGGTCCTGTTGTGGTGGGTGATTCTGTAACGGTTCTTGTCTGTCGAAGGAGAAGCGGACCAAAATGCAGCGTGGTGGTTATTCATGTTCTTTAATAAATTAACTAGACATGAAATAACGAACAAAACAAAGCACGACCGTGAAAACCTATACAGTCTATCTGGTAAACACAGAGACAGGAACAATCACCCACAAAACACTCAAAGAATATGGCTGCCTAAATATGGTTCCCAATCAGAGACAACGATAAACACCTGCCTCTGATTGAGAACCACTCCAGACAGCCATAGACTATACTAGATACCCCCACTAAGCCACACACCCAACACCCAACAAAACCCCAAGACAAAACACACCACAATAAACCCATTTCACACCCTGGCCTGACCAAATAAATGAAGACAAACACAATATACTTCGACCAGGGCGTGACAATAGGACAGGATCTCATTGTCAAACTCGGATGAGTAACTTGACTGTTAGCTCAGGGTTTATTTACATTGAACAATGTAATAATAATTTTATTGTTTTTCAGTGGATGCGATACTCGGAAGAGCGTTATATGGTGTCAGCACATACTCAATGGAAGGAAGAAACCAAATGACCCCCAGCTTTGGCAGAGCTCCAAGTCCTATCAAAGTCAAATGAATAGACATGGTACACTCAATACACTGTTTCCCCAGTTCCCCTCCCCTCTGCGACAAGGATAGAGTCATACTAGTAAAATGGGAACATCCTTGCAACAGGAACACAACCAGCTGCTCTTACAGACCACAGACAAACAGGAATTGTTGTTGATCAGCCAGCTGTTTACTGCATGGAAGAGAATGAGGAAATTGGTATTGTACTCCGAACCAAATAAACATCTTTCACATATACATGAAATCCATTCCCTATAATGGCTTTATTTTAAGCCATGTGATGTGTTAAGGAAATATACCACGTACTCGAATGACCTGAAAATACAACGCAGCAGCAGGTCTAGGGACAGGCTGTAGTCCAGACACGCACCACGTGAACACGATAGTCGCCCCTTATATGGTCATGAGGGCGCTCTTTGACTGGAGCGTCCGAGTTCAGTACGATTCAGAGAAATCAGAAATGTACTCCATGTGCTAACCACTGATTTTGCGCATAATAGATCGTGCATTCTGATGCATTGACATGTATATCTGCACATATAATGCTTAAAACAAATATCATCGTTTATTACCATAATGTAATAATTGTTATTTATATAACCCGAAAATGAATCAATTATGGTTATTTCAACAATCCAGCAAATCTTTGTCAAACATTTGAAATATGCAGCATTTTAGAGTGGAGGGATGATATTGAAAATAATATTGCATGAAAACAATTGAATGATAGCTAATTGAGATAAAATACCTCCCAGTCAAAGGTTTTTGATTTCATGGGTTGTGGAATATAGCAATTTGCAACAAGAAATAAGTCAGAGATGTATGACTATTTGGTGTTATTGTAAAAACATAGTTTATTTGACCTACATAATATAGCTAGACAGTTACGAATTATGTATTATGTCCAGTTGGCTAGATGTGCCAAGACTGAATAAAATCAGGGGAATTGTGCAGGTCTGTCTTTAAATAAGATATGAATAGTCAGAGTTGTGTTCAGAAAATATGTCATACATAATAAGGAATTTTATAATGAAATAAACAAATATATAGAAATTAAATAATAGAAATGATGATTCTCACTATTTGAAATCATTTGAATGATGATCGCACCCACATTGGAAATGGTACATTCCGGATCCTACGTCATCTATTGTTTACAAAATATCGAGAGCGTTCATTGCTTACTTGCTTTTCTGCCAAGCAACGTGGTGAGAGGAAGGAACTGAGCTACGCTCACATTCATTTCGAAACTACAGCCAAGAAACACACAAAATACAACAAAATGCCTTGTCGAAAGGAGAACTACATCCTCTTGGAGCAGTCTGTTACCGTCGATTCAAAAGAAGTGGACGCTTTGGTCACGAAGATCGGAGAGGCGCTGCAGCTTCACAACAATAGTGCTAATCAAAAGACGATGTCATGTCTCCACGGTCTCACCAGCAACTGCAGCAGTAGCAACATCAAACAAGCTAACAACAACAACAATGGGGTGGCCCTGCAAAAACGTACCGGGTGCTGCATACGGCTTCGAAACCGGAGGCAACGTAGTAACAGAGCTAGTCCGTACAGCTTCCCTGGCTCAAGTAACCAGGAGTGGGACCATTTCAAACGTTGGGACCGAAAGGGGATCAACGCAGCTGTCGAGGACGACCCACATCAGTTACTTCAGGAATTAATATTGTCTGGGAATCTAATCAAAGAAGCGGTCAGGCGGCTGCAGTTCTCTACGACGGAGTGTGGAGATCTTTCGGACAAGCTGCAGTGCTGATGATGCGGACAATGTATTCATTAATGATATGTTACCGACAACGTAAACTATTTTGCTGACATAGCTAGCTAGCTATAACGTTAGTCTACATGTTGAACGATTAAATGTCATGGTGGTAACGTCGTTAGCATGTCTACTTTGTGACCGTTTAATTTAGGTTTTTCATTTACCCAATGCGTTAGCTAGCTAGTTAACATTAACCATGTTTGTTTGCAACTCCAACTTGATGGTTAGTTAGATTTTTGTTTATGGGTGGGGACTCTCCTTTTCACACTTCGTTGGCTTAGTTAGTAGCTAGTTATGTCAACCAAGTGAAAGCTTTACGTTGACATTGTTTACAAATCTAATCTAATGCCGCCAGCATTGCCTGTTTTGGTTGGTTAGTTTGAATCGGGTCGTTTCAAATCAAAGGTCTTACGTTACTAGTTAGCAAGCTAGGCTAGCGCCACACTCATGCCAGGGTGGATTCCTAACCCCCAGCAAGGCAGCACTGTGACTGCTTCGATAGCAGCTTTGTATTTCCTTTACGCAGAAGGAACGGGATCGACAACCAGCTACCAAACCGTGTAAGAGACGGGCGACATTTCAAATGGTTCTGACTAAATGTCTCTTCGACTGGCTGGGGGCGGGGTGTTTTTATTTTTTTCTTCTTCATAATGGGATGCGGATGTTTCATTTTCTCATTGTCTGTGTCAAGTGATTTACCATGA
Source organism: Oncorhynchus masou masou (assembly GCF_036934945.1). Classification (NCBI taxonomy): domain Eukaryota; kingdom Metazoa; phylum Chordata; class Actinopteri; order Salmoniformes; family Salmonidae; genus Oncorhynchus; species Oncorhynchus masou. Next base: position 65,443,331 of record NC_088240.1, read on the forward strand.
CCACTTCGCAACGAAGTATTTTATAATGTTCCTGAGTATTCAGGCCTTTGTCTTAAAAATAAACACGGTGGGTTTTTTTTCAATTTTGTGTGTATGTGTATGTTTTTCGCCATCAGATAAAGATTCCAATAAAATATAGCAAGTAACTACAGTATTTGGGAAGCCTGTCGATATACTATACAAAACGCTGCCGTATGTACACTGAACAAAAATCTAAACATGCAACAATTTCATATTTTACTGCGTTCATAAGGTAATCAGTACATTTGAAAAAAAAATTATGGTTCCGATCTATGGATTTCACTTGTGCATTTGTTGGTCACATACCTTAAAATAATTAGGATAGTGGATCAGTATCTGGTGTTATCACAATTTGACTCATGGAACGCGACATCTCCTTCGCATTGGGTTGATTGTGTCCTTTGGAATTTTTTTGCTCCTCTTCAATGGCTGTGCGAAGTCGGTGGATATTGGCGGGAACTGGAACAAGCTGTTGTACACGTCAAGTCAGAGCATCCCAATTTATCGATTGGTGACATCTGGTGACAACGCAGGCCATTAAATAATTTTCAGCTTCAAGGAAACACGTACAGATCCTTGCGACAAGGAACCATGCATTGTGATGCTGAAACATCAAATTGTCATAGATAAAATGCAATAGTGTTCGTTTTCGGTAGTTTATGCCTGCCCATACCATAACCCCACTGCCACCATGGGGCACTCTGTTCACAACATTGACATCAGCAAACCGATCGCATACACTACGCCATACACGCTGATATCTGCTACGTGCAGTCGAAACCCGGATTCATCCGTGAAGAGCACACTTCTCCAGCGTGTCAGTGGCCATCAAAGGTGAGCATTTGCCCACTGAAGTCGGTTACGACTCTAAACTATCGCCAGGTGAAAACCCTTGTGGGGACAAAGCTTCCCTGAGATTGTTTCCGACAATTTGCAGAAATTATTAGGTTGCGCAAACCCACAGTTTCGTCAGGGTGGCTGGTCTCAGATAATCCTGGATGTGAAGGTCCTGGGCTGGCATGGTTATACATGGTCTGCAGTTTTGAGGCTGGTTGGATGTACTTCCAAATTCTATAAACAACTTTGGAGGTGGCGTATAGTACATCAATTAACATTACAATCTCTGGCAACAGCTCTTGTGGGCATTCCTGCAGTCAGCATGCCAACTGCAGTTCCCTCAACTTGAGACATCTGTGACATTGTGTTGTGTAACAAAACTGCACATGTTAGTGGCCTTTCATTGTCCCCAGCGCAATGTGCATCTGTGTAATGATCATGCTGTTTAATCAGCTTTTTTATATGCCACAACTGTCAGGTGGATGGATTATCTTGGCAAAAGGAGAAATTCTCACTAACAGGGATGTAAACGTGTGCAATTTTTGGGGGGAGAAATATACTTTTCATGAGTGGAATATTTATTTTATTTCAGCTCAAACAACATGGGATCAACACTTTACATGTTGCGTTTATATTTTTGTTCAGTGTAGTTTCATAGCTGATTATGTAATGGATGTGAAACGGCTTGCTAGTTAGCGGTGGTGCGTGCTAAATAGCTTGCTCTGAGACCTTGAAGTAGTGGTTCCCCTTGCTCTGCAAGGGCTGCAGCTTTTGTGGAGCGATGGGTAACGATGCTTCGTGGGTGACTGTTGTTGATGTGTGCAGAGAGTCCCTGGTTCGCGCCCGGGTATAGGCGAGGGGACGGTCTAAAGTTATACTGTTACACTGGTGCCGTGACCCGGATCACTGGTTGCTGCGGAAAAAGGAGGAGGTCAAAAGGGGGTGAGTGAAACGGCTAGCTAGTTAGCGGTGGTGCGCGCTAAATAGCGTTTCAATCGGTGACGTCACTTGCTCTGAGACCTTGAAGTAGTGGTTCCGGTCTAAAGTTATACTGTTACAATTACACTTTCCCCATTTTAAATGTACTTTATTTATTCCATCAATTAATGCTCAAAAACATTTAACCCCTTTTCAATATGTTTTTCGGGGAAAATGTTGAGCTCTGCCTGTGTATGGTGCAGCTGAACATCCAGTATGTTGGAAAGGACAGATGTCCATTTTCTACAGTGTTATGTTCCTGGGTTTGCCCCCAGTGGCCTACGCTACACTGGTTGACGAGAGTTTGTGGAAAACTTGTTTTGCCTCTTCTCTTTACTATATAGCCCGTGTGAGGGCCAATAAATTGTTGAAGCGTCTCCTCCCCTATTAATTTTATACTGGATGTTCAGCTACACCTCTATCATTTATGGTCACAATAACATATGTTCATGCAAATAAAGAATAGATGGTATCATGTTTTGGTTATATTTCACTGGGGAACATTCTCACAATTGATTATCCAGAAATCACACCCTGTTATGTCAAAGTGAATCTCCATAGATGTTTAGGGATCAAAAGATGCCAACATATGAAATGAAGATGAGAACCACCCAAATCCTTATTACTTTCTATATGACACAATATATTCCCTCTTTCTAGACTATGGTGTGACCCAAATCAGATCCATGTCCACACCTACAGTTGAAGTCGGAAGTTTACATACACTTAGGTTGGTATCATTCAAACTCGTTTTTCAACCACTCCACAAATTTCTTGTTATCAAACTATAGTTTTGGCAAGTCTGTTAGGACATCTACCTTGTGCATGACACAAGTCTATTTTCCAACAATTGTTTACAGACAGAGTATTTCACTTATAATTCACTGTATCACAATTCCAGTGGGTCAGAAGTTTACATACACTAACTTGACTATGCCTTTTAAACAGCTTGGAAAATTCCAGAAAATTATGTCATGGCTTTAGAAGCTTCTGATAGGCTAATTGATATAATTTGAGTCAATTGGAGGTGTACCTGTGGATGTATTTCAAGGCCTACCTTCAAACTCGTGTGCCTCTTTGCTTGACATCATGCGAAAATCTAAAGAAATCAGTTAAAAACCTCTCTGGACAGTAGCGTCCCACCTTGCCAACAGCCAGTGAAAGTGCAGGGCGCCAAATTCAAAACAACAAAAATCTCATAATTAAAATTCCTCAAGCATACAAGTATTTTACACAATTTTAAAGATAAAAATTCTCGTTAATCCAGCCACAGTGTCTGATTTCAAATATGCTTTACAGCGAAAGCTCCACAAATGATTGTTAGGTCACCACCAAGTCACAGAAAAACCCAGCCATTTTCCATCCAAAGAGTCACAAAAAGCACAAATAGAGATAAAATGAATCACTAACCTTTGATGATCTTCTTCAGATGACACTCATAGGACTTCATGTTACACAATACATGTAGAAAAGGCCCATGGAGTTGGTGGAATAATCCTTTAATTCATTGCCATTTACTCAGCTGGGCCAGGGGCGCTTTAATTAGGTCAGGTGGATATGTCCGACAGATCTCAACTCCATAAAAGGAGGAAATTGCCATCGCCTGATCTCGCTGCTTTCTCTTCCTTAACTCCATCTGATCCAGAAGTTCTGTGTGTCCATGAATCCACGTAAGTCCACCGACTCTTACCTTTCATCTGAATTATCTGTGGCGATCGGGAGAGAGGGCCATTTAGTTACTGTTAATAGTTATTACCGCGGAGCGCGGCTTGGAGCGCACGCTTCAAACATATTGTGTAATGTGAATTGTCAATGACCACGGCCCTACGGATCCTCATAGGCCAATCATGCAATCGATATGGTTCATATGTATTGAAATTAATTATATGTACACATGAAGACAATTAAAAGAGTGAAATGAGAAACGTCATTGTTTGCTAACTGATTGACTTTGATAAAGGGGATTATATATTGTATAACCATTCACTGTTTGTATTCTTTCATAATTTATGGTAAATAGTTACGAGCCTAAATGACTGCTATGATTACTATTGACTTCTTAATGAACTGGATTGTTGAACTCCCTAACTTATGTTAATAATGAATGATCTGATTTGATCTTTGATTATGAATTTGATTGGATACATGTTATTTGTTTCCTTTGTGATGCACCACAGATTACTCAGTAAATATACCACTTTATGGTTAAAGGAATTCCTGCCTCAGTCTCATCCATTCCTCTGTCACCTGACACGTGACCACCTGTTCACTTTCACTGTCAGTCATCCTACCTGTCCAGCTACCCACACAGATTCCACTAATCTTTCAATGGTTCTTCGAACTGGATGATGACTGAACCAAAGACAGGTGAAAAGGAAATGGAGGCGGAGAGGGAAGAATTGTCTCCACTGGAAGGAAGAAGAGAGGAGAGAGCAGCTGAGGGAAAGGTCTTGGAACAAAGGAAATATCCAGGAGCTAAGCCTAAAGCAACAAAGGCTTCATCCTCAACCACCAGCAGCACCAGAAGAACCAGGCAAGCACCTGGTTATCTTAAGGATTATGTGTTCGAGTTTCCGACATCAAAGGGCAAGCCCACCAGAGCTGAAAGAGTTGATGGATCAACTATACGTTTCAGCCATCAACCATCTCCTTTGAGCCAAGGACCGGAAACTGCTTTGGAGCAGGAAAGTGGTCTACATGAAGAACCTATGGAGGAGACAACTCCCACCGCACAGGTCGAACAGCTTCCTGAGGCAGGCTCCACTCACCCCTTAACTAATCGGAAATCGTCGAAGCACTCTAGACGGAGTGGGAGTTCGACCAGTGGATACCCCTTTGGAAGTGACCATTCTCCTCTGGTATTATCAATCTCCATTCCTACCAAGGTAAATGGAGCATATAGATGGAGACTAAATCCTACACTTCTAAAGCAACCTGAATTTTGTGCATTCATCAAAGAGCAGATCAATATTTTTACTTTGACAAACAAACCCTCTGCTCCTGACAGCTTCATTCTTTGGGACACATTGAAGGCCTATCTGAGGGGACAGATTATTTCCTATACTAAAGGGCTGAAGAAAAAACATGGTGCGGAACTGATTGCCCTTGAATCTGAAATCTCCGAGCTAGAGAGAACCTACCAAAGAGGCCCGACTAAAGATCTATACAGGCTTTTGGTAAATAAAAAACTTAAATATAATATTCTGAACACATATCAAGCTGAGAGGGCCATCACTAAATCAAAACAGCGTTATTATGAGCTTGGAGAGAAAGCTCAAAGTATTGGCATGGCAACTGAAAGCAGAGGAAAGTAAGAGGACAATTAATGCCATAGAAACTCTTACTAAAGAGATATCCTTCGACCCTACTGAAATTAATAATACTTTTAAGAAATACTATGAAGACCTCTACACTTCCCAATCAAGCGATGTTCTATCAGAGATAGACTCCTTTCTCTCCTCTCTCAACCTCCCATGCCTGTCAGGGGAAGACAGCGAGCGCCTGAGTGAACACTTCTCAGTTCCTGAATTGTTGGGGGCCATTAAATCCCTACCTTCTAATAAATCTCCTGGGGAGGATGGCTTCCCTCCAGAGTTCTATAAAGAATTTAGGGAGCTGTTGGTCCCCTACCTTATGGAGGTACTTTAAAAAGCCAGAGAAGACAACTGCTTTCCAGAGTCCTTCTCTCAAGCAGTGATTACTGTAATCCACAAGAAAGGGAAAAACCCGCTAAAGTGCGCCTCCTATAGACCATTCTCTCTCCTTAACACAGATTGTAAACTGGTCACCAAGATGCTATCTAAGAGACTGGAGTCATGTCTTCCCCTGTTGGTCAACCCAGATCAGACTGGCTTCATAATTAATAGATTGTCCTCCAACAATCTCAGAAGGTTCTTTGATATAATTCACCTTGCTAACAAAAACAAAATACCTAGTGTCGCAGTCTCCCTCAACGCTGAAAAGGCCTTTGATAGGGTTGAATGGCCATACCTCTTTCGTGTCTTGGAAAAGTTCGGTTTAGGTACCGTGTTTGTAAATGTGATAAAATCACTCTACAAATCTCCTAAAGCTAGGATTGCTACCAATGGGATTACTTCCTCCTCTTTCCCTCTTTATAGGGGGAACAGACAAGGTTGCCCAATTAGCCCCCACCTCTTTGCCCTCGCCATCGAACCGTTGGCTGAGGCTATTAGAACGTGCCCTGACATACATGGCTTTGAGGTGGGCCCCCATACCCATAAACTATCACTCTTTGCGGACGACCTTGTCTTATTTCTAACAAACCCAGAACACTCGCTCTCTCACTTGCAGATCCTACTACAGTGTTATAGTTCTTTCTCTGGATATAAGGTCAATCTTGATAAAAGCGAAATCTTACCGTTGTCTGTCTTTGACCATCATACCATCAAGCACAAGTTTCCTTTCAGATGGTCGCCTATGGGCTTCACATATTTGGGCATAATGGTGGATGGTAATCTGAACAACCTATAAACTCAATCTGGCCAGTTTGTTGCAAAAGGTGGAGGCTGACCTTTGTAAATGGATGGACTTACCTCTCACTCTACTGGGTAGAATCAATGTAATTAAAATGAATGTCCTGCCCAGGTTTCTATATCTGTTTCAATCTCTCCCTATCCCTGTTCCCGCAGCATTTTTTTCCTCTCTCGTCAAGCTGACCAGACGGTTTATCTGGCACGGCAAAACCCCTAGGGTTGGCCTGGATAAACTGACCCTTGATTACAGTCAAGGGGGCTTAAACCTCCCCAATTTTAGAATGTACTACAGGGCTGCACAGTCTAGGTTTCTGGCTCAGAGGTTTGACAAGGGTCCCTCTCCCTCATGGTTGAACATTGAAAAGCTTGAGGTAAATGATGACACTGGGGCAGATTTGTTTTACAAATGGGACAGAAAATCTATAAAAACCATCACAGACAACCCTTTAATCATACATTCTGTCCTGGCATGGTGCAAACTGCATGAGCTGTTCGGACGAGGGGGATTCCTTTCCCCTAAAACCCCTTTATGGAACAATAGATTGATCTCTATGTTTTTCCAGAATAGTAACTTTAGACCATGGTCTGATAAGGGGATCACTCTTCTGGAACATTGCTACGAGGAGGGAGTTCTTATGTCTTTTGATCAGCTGAAACAGAAATACCACTTGCCTAACAGGGACTTTTTAGCTACCTACAACTACGAAACTTTATTAGGGTGACTCTCAAGGGACAATGGACCTAAGATGTCACCTATTGAACAACACCTATTGAACAACTCTGCCACGCAGACCAACCACTGTTCAAGACCATTTCCCGTGTTTGTAATGCTCTTATGTCAGGACTAACACTGCCTGGGCTAGATAAACCCCAACTTAGATGGGAGAAAAATCTGGGTATTGATCTTGATGAGGATCTATGGAGTGACCTATGCAGGGATGGGGTTACATCCACATTGAACTCCAGATACAGACTGATCCAGTTTAATTTCCTCCATCAGCTCTATATCACCCCATCTAGACTGCACAAGTTCAACCCAGATATCTCCTCCCTATGTTTTAGATGTGGCTCAGATGAAGGAACATTCCTCCATTCCACTTGGCAGTGTTCAAAACTACACGGTTTCTGGCAGGGGGTATGCGATACCATATCCTCAATTCATGGGGTTGCATTCCCTTTAGACCCGGAGGTCTGTCTACTGGGTAACTTTACTAACACCAATCTTAGGCAAAGCCATACTATAAAGCTAACAGAAATATTGCTAGCGATTGCCAAGAAATGTATTGCCTTGAAATGGAAATTGGATTCCTCCCTGCCAGTTGCAATGTGGCTTTCGGTAGTTAATAGTCGTATCCCTTTGGAGAAAATCACTTACTGCTTGAGGAATAAGTTAAAGACATTTTACAGAATTTGGCAACCTTTTATTGACTATATGGAGAATCTCCCCCCACATCTCATTGATTGAATCTATATATAATCCTCGCATAAAGTTGTAATGTACACGTAATGTATAATATGTAGCCTACGGCAGGTGATCCAATGTCTCGTTATTTTGTTATTTTTTATTATTTTTATTATTTTTTATTATTGTATGTTTGTTTATATAATTATAATTTATTTTTGTTACGTTCGTCTGTTACTCTCACTTTGTCCTATCGTTGTCTAATATCTTTTCACTTTTGTTTTGAATGTTCTTAATTGGAAAATGCAAAAATAAAATATATATAAAAAAAAGTATCTATATCCACAGTAAAACGAGTACTATATCGACTTAACCTGAAAGGCTGTTCAGCAAGGAAGAAGCCACTGTTCCAAAACTGCCATAAAATAGCCAGACTACGGTTTGCAACTGCACATGGGGACAAAGATCGTCCTTTTAGGAGAAATGTCCTCTGATGAAACAAAAATATAACTGTTTGGCTATAATGACCATTATTGTTACGTTTGGAGGAAAGAGGTGGAGGCTTGCAAGCCGAAGAACACCATCCCAACCGTGAAGCACTGGGGTGGCAGCATCATGTTATGGGGATGCTTTCCTGCAGGTGGGACTGGTGCACTTCACAAAATAGATGGCATCATGAGGTAGGAAAAGGATGTGGATATATTGAAGCAGCATCTCAAGACATCAGTCAGGAAGTTAAAGCTTGGTCGCAAATGGGTCTTCCAAATGGACAATGACCCCAAGCATACTTCCAAAGTTGTGGCAAAATGGCTTAAGGACAACAAAATCAAGGTATTGGAGTGGTCATCACAAAGCCCTGACCTCAATCCTATAAAAAATGTGAGGGCAGTACTGAAAAAGCGTGTGCGAGCAAGGGGCCTATAAACCTGACTCAGTTAGACCAGCTCTGTCAGGAGGAAGTGGCCAAAATGCACCCAACTTAATGTGGGAAGCTTGTGGAAGGCTACCCAAAATGTTTGACCCAAGTTAAGCAATTTAAAGGCAATGCTACCAAATACAAATTGAGTGTATGTAAACGTCTGACCCACTGGGAATGTGATGAAAGAAATAAAAGCTGAAATAAATCATTCTCTCTACAATTTTTCTGACATTTCATATTCTTACAATAAAGTGGTGATCCTAACTGACCTAAGTCAGGGAATTTTTACTAGGATTAAATGTCAGGAATTGTGAAAAACTGAGTTTAAATGTATTTGGCGAAGGTGTACAGTGGGGGCAAAAAAAGTATTTAGTCAGCCACCAATTGTGCAAGTTCTCCCACTTAAAAATATGAGAGAGGCCTGTAATTTTCATCATAGGTACACTTCAACTATGACAGACCAAATTATATATTTTTTCTCCAGAAAATCACATTGTAGGATTTTTAATGAATTTATTTGAAAATGATGGTGGAAAATAAGTATTTGGTCAATAACAAAAGTTTATCTCAATACTTTGTTATAAAATTACAGGCCTCTCATCTTTTTAAGTGGGAGAACTTGCACAATTGGTGGCTGACTAAATACTTTTTTGCCCCACTGTACGTGAGCCGACTTCAACTGTACCTGTATTTATTCTACAAAAATTGCTCCTCTATATAAACCTGTTTGGTGAGCACATTTTAAGAAGTAGGCATAGCAATATAAACTCAGCAAAAGAAGAAACACCCCTTTTTCAGGACCCTGTCTTTCAAAGATAATTCATAAAAATCCAAATAACTTCACAGATCTTCATTATAAAGGGTTTACACACTGTTTCCCATGCTTGTTCAATGAATCAAACAATTAATGAACATGCACCTGTGGAACGGTCGTTAAGACATTAACAGCTTACAGACGGTAGGCAATTAAGGTCATAGTTATGAAACTTAGGACACTAAAGAGGCCTTTCTACTGACTTTGAAAAACACCAAAAGAAAGATGCCCCCAATAAATTGCAATGTCTGTACTGTGAGATGCATAAGACAGCGCTACAGGGAGACAGGACTGACAGCTGATAGTCTGCCACTGCGAGGACTATGTGTAACAACACCTGCACAGGATCAGTACATCTGAACATCACACCTGCGGGACAGGTACAGGATGGCAACAACAACTGCCCGAGTTATACCAGGAACGCACAATCCCTCCATCAGTGCTCGGACTGTCCGCAATAGGCTGAGAGAGGCTGGACTGAGGGCTTGTAAGCCTGTTGTAAGGCAGGTCCTCACCAGATATTACCAGCAACAACATTGCCTATGGGCACAAACTCACCGTCGCTGGACCAGACAGGACTGGCAAAAAGTGCTCTCCACTGACGAGTTGTGGTTTTGTCTCACCAGGGCTGATGGTCGGATTCGCGTTTATTGTCGAAGGAATGAGCTTTACACCGAGGCCTGTAGTCTGGAGCAGGATCGATTTGGAGGTGGAGTGTCCATCATGGTCTGGGGCGGTGTGGCACAGCATCATCGGACTGAGCTTGTTGTCATTGTAGGCAACGCTGTGCGTTACAGGGAAGACATCTTCCTCCCTCATGTGGTACCTTTCCTGCAGGCTCATCCTGACATGACCCTCCAGCATGACAATGCCACCAGCCAAACTGCTTGTTCTGTGTGTGATTTCCTGCCAGACAGGAATGTCAGTGTTCTGCCATGGCCAGCGAAGAGCCCGGATGTCAATCCCATTGACCTGTTGGATTGGAGGATGACGGCTAGGGTTATTCCCCCCAGAAATGTCCGGGAACTTGCAAGTGCCTTGGTGGAAGAGTGGGGTAACATCACACAGCAATAACTGTGAAATCCGGTGCAGTCCACGAGGAGGAGATGCAATGCAGTACTTAATGCAGCTGGTGGCCACACCAGATACTGACTGTAACTTTTGATTTTGACACCTCCCCCCCCTTTGTTCAGGGACATTATTTCATTTCTGTTAGTCACATGTCTGTCGAACTTGTTCAGTTTATGTCTCAGTTGTTGAATCTTATTATGTTCCTACAAATATTTACACAGGTTAAGTTTGCTGAAAATAAACGCAGTTGACAGTGAGAGGACATTTCTTTTTTTGCTGAGTTTACTATCTTCATGTGGAAACAGAAATCGACCTTGTGTTCATTCTGTTGGTTTGAATCCGTTGATGACCCCATGTGGATAAAACTGTAATGATAGCTACCACTTTAATTTTCAGTACACAAAGTGTTCTACTGAGGTAAACACACCAGATGGCAGTATACCACTAATAACTTTTTTATTTTTTGCTTGTGAATATTTGAGTCGTTTTGGCTTCCAAATAAATCAATAACCTCAAAGAATAAGATTATGTAAACAAATGGGCTTCCGTATACACATATGGGAATTCACAGCTAGTGTAAACGGCTATGAAGTTAAAATTTCCACCAATTTCAACCACAAACAATACTATAAATAATTTGTCAAATAGATAAGTTTAATTTCAAACCTTCGTAGAGCCTTAACATTTTAAAAGATGTGTATCAAGAGAAAACCAAGTGTGCCAGTGCCACTCCCTCAGGATATGCCAGATCCTGGAAACCTTGGTGCTGCTATTGCTTTCAATGTCACAAACATTGAATTCTAGATAATTTTATACATAAGGACAAGCTCTTTGTCCTACATTCTTCCCTACAATTACCAAATAAAATCAGAGAGGGTTAGAAGAGTGGGGCTGAAGTCATTTAAATGGCATCCAATCTCTTTTAAGATAATGGTAGGTTACACTTTTACCTATTGTACATTGACCCTTATTTGGAAGGTGCTTTCAGAACAGAAATACCCTCACCTAATCAGGTGCCATTGTGATGTGCCACCCATCTCTCCTCTTGCCCCGATCAGATACCAGCTTGGCATATGGAAGGAAAACGTTAGAACACACCTGCATGTGTTACTGGAACAAGCAGCAACAAAACGTTGGTTTAACGTACTGATAACAGACAGGGTTCATTAACCTCATTACCATGTTTCACCTGGAGAAGTGCCCCAGCAAAACAAGGGGGCTGGTCTACCAAATTCCACTTCATAGCAGCTGGGAGAGAAAAGGCTTCATAGGATATCTATTCATATTTGATTGGTATGATTGTTGTATAGTGACATCGTTCTAGACACAGACAGGTGCCAAACCAATGGCACATCAGCCATTGGTTTGTTATGCAGCCCTGTCTGAGCCTTACTGTATGACACGTGTCAAACTCATTCTTCGAAGGGCCGTGTGTCTGAGGGTTTTTGCTCTGCCCTTGTTCTCAATTGATAAATTAAGGTCACTAATTAGTAAGGAACTCCCTTCATCTGGTTGTCTAGGTCTTAATTGAAAGGAAAAACCAAAAACCTGCAGACACTTGTCTCTCTTTCTCTCTCGCTCGCTCTCTCTATCTTTCTTTCTTTCTCTCCATCTCTACTCACTCAGAATGAAGAGTGGAGTGACGTCTGTGTATCTTTGCCTAGCCTCGCACGACCATCCTGATTTGAGAGCTTAAACAGAATGTACGCTGGCTAGATATGGATGGTCGTACAAGGCTAGTCCTTACCAGTCAATGTTGAAATTTGAACAGAAAACCAGTGAAATCCATAGGCGTACAAAGTTAACAAAAGCTGACTTGTAGCCCCTAGAAATCTTTTTGGTGTCAGATTAAATATATATTTAGCATTTAAGCTAGCTATTTGGCATTCAATATCCTTGCAACATCGCTTAAACATGGAAAGATATTCATGCCATCTCTTTGACGTACGTATGTTTAGCCCTTCAGCTAACTCTGGCACTGGATCAATATGAACATTTCGCTTAAGTACAAGACTGAGTCGGCAATTCATATGATGTTGGATTAAAATCAGGGTGTGAGTCATTCCTTCAGACTACAATGTGTCGTAGTCATTTTGCTTTTCTCTCTCTCTTAAGGCCCTAGAGGCTCACAGCAAAATATTTTGGATGATATTTAAAACCCAGTTGTCACTTTGAAGAAAATGTTTCACACGATAACTAATTAGTGTCACTTACGTTGGAAGCTGCTTTTCTCAGGCTGACATTTTCAATGTAGTCTTATGTTTGTCATATATATTCAGACATAAAAAATGTGAAAGTCACTGAACAACTGGAAAAGAGAGAAGGACAAGCAAACATGGAGAGGGAAGAAGTTGCCCCTAGTTGGCCAGTAAAGGTCTGTTTAGCATTTACCCTCGAATATGGTTAGGATTTGAAGAGGGTAAGCTAATTCTAGAAATGTACAGGTTGGATGTGTCAATGCATACATTGTGAGGATTTATCAACAGAGACACACTCTAAACTGACAATTTGCTTTGTATTATGATGCTGGAGTGTGGAGATGACGCCTGGTGACACTCATTCAGACATCAGGTGATCAATGCAATGTTTCCACAAGGAATAATCCTACCTCTGACTGGTTCACCATGACTTGAATGTTTGAATACTACATACAGTGCCCTCTGATTTTATTCAGACCCCTGACAATGATTCATTATTTATACATTTTTAAACACATTTTTTAAAATCCCATCCCTGCAGGAGACCTTTTTCCTTTTGGTAGGCTGTCATTGTAAATAAGAATGTGTTCTTAACTGACTTGCCTAGTTAAATAAATGTACAAAAAAAAAATGATACTTGGGAAAAGTATGAGTACTATACTACCATTTTCTGGTCATACATGACTGGGGAACATTGTCATAACTGATTATCCAGAAATCACACCATGTTGACATTTTTTTTATTCAATGTATACTGGAGTGAATCTCCATTGAAGTCTAGGGATCAAAAGATGCCAAAACACGAAATGGAGTGACTCTCATTCATACATCAGATGATCAAAGACAAAGAATAATCCTACCTGATTGGTTCACCATGACTTGATTGAAATTATTTTTTTTATAAAATCGTGTTTTTTCTTTGTCATTATGGGGTATTGTGTGTAGATTGATGACATTTAAAAAAAAATCCATTTTAGAATAAGGCTGGAACAAAATGTGGAAAAGGTGAAGGGGTCTGAATACTTTCTGAATGCACTGTATATCAATATCAAAAGGCAACTTAATCCAAAACACTCTATCAAATAAACAGTGTTTTTAGTCTCCTCTCATTTTAAATATCAACTGGCAGTCTATCCAGCCCACTTGTGTTTTAGAGATTTCCACTGACATGGTCATAGATGGATTACATATTCCACCCACTGACACAGAAAGGAGAAACTGTTTGCTGAGCGCTCACTCAAGCTCCAAGTGGCACTCTCATGCCTTTTTCCTCCACCACACTTTAGTTCAACCAAGAGTGCTGCTCTAGTATTGAGACATAAAGTAACATAAGAGCCCTTAATATGTGTGTTTTAATCGCTCACATCTTGACTTGTGTCAGTTTTTAGTCCTCCCAACTGTACTGAAAACATCGCCTCCGCACTTGTAAATTAAAGCATTAAAAGTAGTGTTACTCAACCCAATGTATTCTGAACAAAAATATAAACACAACAAGTAAAGTGTTGGTCCCATGTTTCATGAGGTGAAATAAAAGATGCCAGAATGTTCTATATGCACATAAAGCTTATTTCTCTCCAATTTTGTGTACCCATTTGTTTACATCCCTGTTAGTGAGCATTTCTCCTTTGCCAAGATAATCCATCCACCTGATTTGTGTGGCATATCAAGAAGCTGATTAAACAGCATGATCCTTACACAGGTGCACCTTGTGCTGGGGACAATAAAAGGCCACTCTAAAATATGCAGTTTTGTCACACAACACAATGCCAAAGAAGTCTCAGGTTTTGAGGGAGCGTGCAATTGGCATGCTGACTGCATGCATGTCCACCAGAGCTGTTGCTAGAGAATTGACAACCTCACAACCGCAGACCACGTGTAACCATGTCAGCCCAGGATCACCACATCCGTCATCTTCACCTGCGGGATCGTCTGAGACCAGCCACCTGGAAAGCTGATGAAACTGAGGACTATTTCTATCTGTAATAAATCCCCTTTGTGGGGAAAGATTAAGTCTGATTGGCTGGGCCTGGCTCCGCAGTGGGTGGGCCTGGCTCCCAATCGTTGAAATTGTTGCATGTGGCTTTTATATTTTTGTTCAGTATAATTACATAATTTGTCTGCTTACAGTTGAAGTCAAATGTTCACATACACTTTAGCCAAAAACATTTAAACTCAGTTTTTCACAATTCCTGACATTTAATCCTAGTAAATATTCCCTGCCTTAGGTCAGTTAGGATCACCACTTTATTTTAAGAATGTGAAATGTCAGAATAATAGTAGAGAGAATGATTTATTTCAGCTTTTATTTATTTCACCACATTCCCAGTGGGTCAGAAGTTTACATACACTCAATTAGTATCCGGTTGGAGCGAGCGGCCGCATCTACACTTCGGTCCGCAGGTAGTATAACTTTTTATAACTTTTCATTACATTTCGTTATAGTACAACGGTTTGATTTGTCTAATCTTAGCAATTTCTTCTTAGCCAGCTACATAGCCGTCTTTGTATCAACGACAATTGCATAATTATCGTATTTCGTCGTCCTAACGTATCTGCCCAGCAGCTAGCTAAGCAGCTAGCTAAGCAGCTAAGCAGCTAAACATCCACTGTCCACTAGCACTGTAGAAACTATTACACTCAACTGAACGACTCGATTAGCGTTTGTCTTCGTATCCAAGATAATTGTGCAGTTTAGAGTGTGTAGACTTAGAGTGATTATCTTAATTTACCGAGGTTAGCTAGCCAGCTATTTGTCGTCCTTAACGTAGGAAATGCTGCTAGCTAGCTAGCCAACAGCTAGCCAACCTCTACCGAATTGAACTCCAACTACCCGGTCAACATTCCGCTCGTTCCACAGGTAGTATCACATTTTCATTTCACTTCATTACAGTACAACGGTTTGATTGTTTGATCGTAGCTAGCCAGCTACATAGCCGTCTTTGTATCTAAGACAATTGTGTAGTCTAGAGCGATTTTCTAGGTTAGCTGGCCAGCTATTGTCGTTCTTCTAACGTAGCTAGCCAGCTAGCCCCCGATAGCAGCACTGTTGTAACTATTACAGTACAACGGTTTGTTTTGTTTGATCGTAGCTAGCTAGCTACATAGCCGTCTTTGTATCTAAGACAATTGTGTAGCCTAGAGCGATTTTCTAGGTTAGCCAGCCAGCTATTGTCGTTCTTTTAAGTAACGGAACGCAATCAACCTTGCTAGCTAGCCAGCTAGCCCCCGAATAGCAGCACTGTAGAAACTATTACACTCGACGGAACGACTTGATTAGTGTAGTGTCAACATCGCAGCCACTACCAGCTAGCCTACTCCAGCAGTACTGTTTCATTTCAATCATTTTAGTCAATAAGATTCTTGCTACGTAAGCTTAACTTTCTGAACATTCGAGACGTGTAGTCCACTTGTCATTCCAATCTCCTTTGCATTAGCGTAGCCTCTTCTGTACCCTGTTAACTATGTGTCTATCTATCCCTGTTCTCTCCTCTCTGCACAGACCATACAAACGCTCCACACCCCCGACCCACGTGGAGTTCCTGGTCTCCGGTAGCCTCTGGAACTGCCGATCTGCGGCCAACAAGGCAGAGTTCATCTCAGCCTATGCCTCCCTCCAGTCCCTCGACTTCCTGGCACTGACGGAAACATGGATCACCACAGATAACACTGCTACTCCTACTGCTCTCTCTTCGTCCGCCCACGTGTTCTCGCACACCCCGAGAGCTTCTGGTCAGCGGGGTGGTGGCACCGGGATCCTCATCTCTCCCAAGTGGTCATTCTCTCTCTCTCCCCTTACCCATCTATCTATCGCCTCCTTTGAATTCCATGCTGTCACAGTTACCAGCCCTTTCAAGCTTAACATTCTTATCATTTATCGCCCTCCAGGTTCCTCGGAGAGTTCATCAATGAGCTTGATGCCTTGATAAGCTCCTTTCCTGAGGACGGCTCACCTCTCACAGTCCTTTTAACCTCCCCACGTCTACCTTTGACTCATTCCTCTCTGCCTCCTTCTTTCCACTCCTCTCCTCTTTGACCTCACCCTCTCACCTTCCCCCTACTCACAAGGCAGGCAATACGCTTCATCTTTACTAGATGCTGTTCTTCCACTAACCTCACTGCAACTCCCTCCAAGTCTCCGACCACTACCTTGTATCCTTTTCCCTCTCGGCCCCTACATGGTATCGCGCCGTCCCAACCTTCGCTCTCTCTCCCCCGCTACTCTTTCCTCTTCCATCCTTTCATCTCTTCCCTCTGCTCATACCTTCTCCAACCTTTCTCCTGACTCTGCCTCCTCAACCCTCCTCTCTTCCCTTTCTGCATCCTTTGACTCTCTATGTCCCCTATCCTCCAGTGGCTCGATGACTCATTGCGAGCTCACAGAACAGAGCTCCGGGCAGCCGAGCGGAAATGGAGGAAAACTCGCCTCCCTGCGGACCTGGCATCCTTTCACTCCCTCCTCTCTACATTTTCCTCCTCTGTCTCTGCTGCTAAAGCCACTTTCTACCACTCTAAATTCCAAGCATCTGCCTCTAACCCTAGGAAGCTCTTTGCCACCTTCTCCTCCCTTCTGAATCCTCCTCCCCCTCCCCCCCCTCCTCCCTCTCTGCAGATGACTTCGTCAACCATTTTGAAAAGAAGGTCCGACATCCGATCCTCTGTTTGCTAAGTCAAACGACACCGCTGGTTCTGCTCACACTGCCCTACCCTGTGCTCTGACCTCTTTCTCCCCTCTCTCTCCAGATGAAATCTTCTTGACGGCCGGCCGCCCAACAACCTGCCCGCTCGACCCTATCCCCTCCTCTCTCCTCCAGACCATTTCCGGGGACCTTCTCCCTTACCTCACCTCGCTCATCAACTCATCCCTGACCGCCGGCTACGTCCCTTCCGTCTTCAAGAGAGCGAGAGTTGCACCCCTTCTGAAGAAACCTACACTCGATCCCTCCGATGTCAACAACTACAGACCAGTATCCCTTCTTTCTTTTCTCTCCAAAACTTTGAACGTGCCGTCCTTGGCCAGCTCTCCCTCTATCTCTCTCAGAATGACCTTCTTCCAAATCAGTCAGGTTTCAAGACTAGTCATTCAACTGAGACTGCTCAATCACGGAGGCGCTCCGCACTGCCTAACTCTCTCTCCTCTGCTCTCATCCTTCTAGACCTATCGGCTGCCTTCGATACTGTGAACCATCAGATCCTCCTCTCCACCCTCTCCGAGTTGGGCATCTCCGGCGCGGCCCACGCTTGGATTGCACCTGACAGGTCGCTCCTACCAGGTGGCGTGGCGAGAATCTGTCTCCCTCGCCAGCGCTCTCACCACTGGTGTCCCCCAGGGCTCTGTTCTAGGCCCTCTCCTATTCTCGCTATACACCAAGTCACTTGGCTCTGTCATAACCTCACATGGTCTCTCCTATCATTGCTATGCAGACGACACACAATTAATCTTCTCCTTTCCCCTTCTGATGACCAGGTGGCGAATCTCTGCATGTCTGGCAGACATATCAGTGTGGATGACGGATCACCACCTCAAGCTGAACCTCGGCAAGACGGAGCTGCTCTTCCTCCCGGGAATGCCCGTTCCATGACCTTTATCACGGTTGACAACTCCATTGTTCCTCCCAGAGCGCTAAGAACCTTGGCGTGATCCTGGACAACACCCTGTCGTTCTCAACTTTGTAGGTTCATGCTCTACAACATCCGCAGAGTACGACCTTCACACAGGAAGCGGCGCAGGTCCTAATCCAGGCACTTGTCATCTCGTCTGGATTACTGCAACTCGCTGTTGGCTGGGCTCCCTGCCTGTGCCATTAAACCCCTACAACTCATCCAGAACGCCGCAGCCCGTCTGGTGTTCAACCTTCCCAAGTTCTCTCACGTTACGGAGCTGTGAGGGGAACGGCACCGCAGTACCTCCAGGCTCTGATCAGGCCCTACACCCAAGCAAGGGCACTGCGTTCATCCACCTCTGGCCTGCTCGCCTCCCTACCATTGAGGAAGTACAGTTCCCGCTCAGCCCAGTCAAAACTGTTCGCTGCTCTGGCCCCCAATGGTGGAACAAACTCCCTCACGACGCCAGGACAGCGGAGTCAATCACCACCTTCCGGAGACACCTGAAACCCCACCTCTTCAAGGAATACCTAGGATAGGATAAGTAATCCTTCTCACCACCCCCCTTAATGATTTAGATGCACTATTGTAAAGTGGCTGTTCCACTGGATGTCAGAAGGTGAATTCACCAATTTGTAAGTCGCTCTGGATAAGAGCGTCTGCTAAATGACTTAAATGTAAATGTAAATGTATTGCCTTTAAATTGTTTAACTTTGGTCAAGCGTTTCAGGTAACCTTCCACAAGATTCCCACAATAAGTTGGGTGAATTTTGGCCCATTCCTCCTGACAGAGCTGGTGTAACTGAGTCAGGTTTGTAGGCCTCTTTGCTCACACACGCTTTTTCAGTTCTGCCCACAAATTGTATATAGGATTTAGGTCAGGGCTTTGTGATGGCCACTCCAATACCTTGACTTTGTGGTCCTTAAGCCATTTTTCCACAACTTTGGAAGTATGATTGGGGTCATTGTCCATTTGGAAGACCCATTTGTGACCCAGATTTAACTTCCTGATGTCTTGAGATGTTGCTTCAATATATCCACATCATTTTCCTACCTCATGATGCCATCTATTTTGTGAAGTGCACCAGTCCCTCCTGCAGGAAAGCACCCCCACAACATGATAATGCCACCCCCGTGCTTCACGGTTGGGATGGTGTTCTTCGGCTTGCAAGCCTCCTCCCTTTTCTTCCAAACATAACCATGGTCATTATGGACAAACAGTTCAATTTTTGTTTTATCAGACCAGAGGACATTTCTCCTAAAAGTACGATCTTTGCCCCTATGTGCAGTTTCAAACTGTAGTCTGGCTTTTTTTATGGCAGTTTTGGAGCAGTGGCTTCTTCCTTGCTGAACAGCATTTCAGGTTATGTCGATATTGTTATTGTTTTACTGTAGATGTAGATACTTTTGTACCTGTTTCCTCCAACATCTTCACAAGGTCCTTTGCTGTTGTTCTGGGATTGATTTGCACTTTTCGCACCAAAGTACGTTAATCTCTAGGATACAGAACGCATCTCCTTCCTGAGCGGTATGAGGGCTGCGTGGTCCCATGGTGTTTATACTTGCATACTATTGTTTGTACAGATGAACGTGGTACCTTCAGGCATTTGGAAATTGCTCCCAAGGATGAACCAGACTTGTGGAGGTCTACAATTTTTTTCTGAGGTCTTCGCTGATTTCTTTAGATTTTCCCATGATGTCAAGCAGAGGCACTGAGTTTATTTTAACTTTATTTATACAGGTTTTTCTCATTGAGACAACATCTCTTTTCCAAGAGAGACCTGGTCCAATAGCAGCAGGGGGAACAACGTTTTAGACAAAACAACTAACATACACTAACACAACATTAAACAAAACTATAAACACACATACAGTACAACAAAAACATTTTACGTAAACACGAAAGTCTTGACTAAAAACATCTGTCCAAAAGACAATTACACTCTGATATATACATTGATCAAGTGTTTAAACTCCACCACCGAAACTAGATCATCAAATTATTAAATATTCAGGAGAGAATTCCAGGACCACAGAGCTAAGTAACTAAAATTATTTCTACCATGACCTGTTCTAGTTTTTGGTACTGTTAGAAGCAAATGAGAATGGAACCGTAATTCATATTTATTTACCGACCTGACTAAAAAAGAACAAAGATAAAATGGCATTTTACCCTATATGGCCATATAATTCAGTGTATACCAGGGTTTAAGCTTACGCAAGGTCAATGACGACCAGCCAACAGCGCTGAAGAGATCACAATGATGTGTTAGATGTTTATGATTTGTAATGAACCTGGGGGCTGCATGATACACTGATTCAAGTGCTGTCAGGGTAGTGGTTGAGGCCTGCATATATATAACATCACTAAAATCTAAAACTGCTAGTTATGTACATCGTACCAGCTCCTTCCTGACCAAACCAATCAAGTTCTCTACATCAACCCACACACCCAAATATTTGTACACTTTAACTTGCTCTATAGTATGACCAGCCAATGTAGCAATGACATGATTAGTAACATGCCTGGTATTTAAAAATACCATACATTTTGTTTTACCCGAATTTAACACCAGCTTTAAATCCTACAAATTCTGTTGTATGATGTTAAATGCTCTTTGGTAATTTTCAAAAGCTAAAGATTAATTACTACCACTTGAATAAAGAACAGTATCATCTGCATAAAAATGAACATCGCTGTTTCAATAAGATTCCCAATGTTGTTGATATATAAAATGAACAACAGTGGGCCCAAAACAGAACCTTGCGGAACACCTGAGCACACCTCTATGGATTCAGATTTACAACCATCCGCCATTACACATTGAATACGATTTGATAGGTAATTTATAAACCAATCTAGAGCATGACCAGTAATTCCACAACATTTTATCCTTTGCACTAACACAGCATGGTCCACGGTGTCAAAAGCCTTTGATAAATCAATAAAGACAGACACACAATGTAACTTCTTATCAAGAGCACAGTGGATGTCATTTAAAACCTTCAATGTTGCTGAAACAGTGCTGTGGCCAGACCTAAAACCTGATTGCATTCCATTTAAGATGTTGTTTTCTTGGAAGTAGGCCTTTAGCTGCCTACTAACTAAGGACTCCAGTACCTTAGACTGTACAGAAAATCTTGCTATGGGCCGATAGTTGTCAAGTAGCGAAGGATCTCCACTTTTCAGAAGGCAGTACAAAAGCAGATTTCCATAACTTGGGGATTTCCTTAACATCAAGCATGAGGTTAAAAATACATGTTAATTAAGGGGAAATACATCCACAGGTACACCTCCAATTGACTCAAATTATGTCAATTAGCCTATCAAAAGCTTCAAAAACAATGACATAATTTTCTGGAATTTTCCAAGCTGTTTAAAGGCACAGTCAACTTAGTGTATGTAATTTTCTGACCCACTGGAATTGTGATACAGTGAATTATAAGTGAAATAATCTATCTGTCTGTAAACAATTGTTGGAAAAAGTACTTGTGTCATGCACAAAGTATTTGTCCTAACCGACTTGCCAAAACTATTGTTTGTTAACAAGAAAATTGTGGAGTTGTTGGAAAATTAGTTTTAATGACTCCAACCTAAGTGTATGTTAACTTCTGACTTCAACTGTAGGTGGTCACTACATTTACATTGGACCCAGGAAGTATAAAAGAAATGAACCAAACAGAAACATTGCAAATGAACAATAACCACCCCATGAATAATAGACCAGAAGTCTGAAGCAAACACTGCGCTAGTGATATCACACCAATTTAGTCTAATTTGAGAGTTACTGTAGGCTCTGTTAGGGGAAATGGGGGATGTATATAATTCCAGGTGCTAGTGTTCACAGCTCATTAACCCAGTTGCATTAGACAGGAAGGGTGTATCCTTTCAAGGACGAAGCGAAGGATATTCCCTGTTGGGTTCAGAGGTCAGACATGTGGGTGGAGCTTGAGGAGAATACACCAATGCTGCATGCCTTTTTCTCCGTGCACCATGTCAATGTAGACCACTACTTAAAACCTCAGTACTGAATAGCAGTTAACTCATTCTAAGAATACTTATAATTGACTGTTGTAATAGCACCCCCCCCAAAAAAAACAACAACATCCATGCAGCTTTAGTCAGACAGCTTCCAAATGGTTAAACACTGATTATAACAGTCAGAGGTCATCATCTTAACAAGCCTTTTGCTTATAATTTATAGAGCATGGCACTGGAACTTCACTCCAAAAGACTTACCATGAGAGTTAACTGCCGATCCTAATGAACTATGGGACCCTGGAAAGCAAGCGGGGGATCGATTCTCTATTCTGCTTCCAAAATGGGCACTCCTTGAGGACTGTGTGACGTAAGGGTTTAATGAGACTACGTTTGAAGTTTGGGATGAAAGGCTTGTGCTCAGGGCCTCAGCGATGGGGGGAGGACCAGATATCTACGCACACGAGACACTTGAAATAGCCCCAGCAACAAACAACATGCTCGGTATTGGGGCGGCAGGTAGCCTAGTGGTTAGAGTGTTGGACTAGTAACCGGAAGGTTGCGAGATGAATCCCCGAGCTGACATAGTAAAAATCTGTCATTCTGCTCCTGAACAAGGCAGTTAACCCACGGTTCCTAGGCCGTCATTGAAAATAAGAATTTGTCCATAACTGACTTGCCTAGTTAAATAAAGGTAAAAAACAGAGCTGGGTTCTGCAAGTCCATTCTTTTATAACCATACGATTAGAACGTGAGGATAGTTTTGAAGCTATAGCAGGACGTTTCTCCATAACCTTCAGTGATCTTGGCCCAGTGTTCTCTCCCTGAGTGTCCCAGCAGTGTTTTTGCCTCATGGCGTGTTTTGTTCTCTCTCTGCCCTGGGAAAGCCTGGCCCTCATTTTGACTTCTGCACCATCCTGCTTCAGATTGAGGCACGGTACTAGCCATGAAGTTGCAATCCCGATTCGCTTCAAATGACATTGATGAAACAGTTGGTTGCCAATGTCAACAATGTTCATAAACGACAACAGAGGTCATAAACAACGGTGTAACAAAGCCCTCTTCTTTAGCATTGGTACTTTACTCACCTACAGTAGATGGTGTGTCCTATTTCCGACAGGGCTTTAGTACAAGCAAAATGAGAGATGATTGGGAGGGAGGAAATGGGGGAACATGTGGTAAAACATAAATATCCTATTGATCTCACACACACTGAATACTCACATCTGTCCTCTGCTACTCTGACCTATTTGTGAAATACTACCAGAAATTACAGGTCAATCTCTTCTCATGTCTCTTTCTCCCCATACTCCTAAAAGAAGATGTACCACATAGCCCAGCCCATGTCCTTCTGCCTGTCCAAACAACAATATCCCTCCTTGAACCACTCTACGGTCATCTTAAAATAGTAAGAACGAGTGAGAGAGAAGATGCCAGAGATATACAGGGAAAGTAAAAGCAGAGAAGGCAGGGTTGTTTATCAAATGGAATCTTTTTTAAAGAAACTTAAACATCTTGACATACATTTCACATACATTTTAACAAGAAAGTATGATATTGTGATCAGTAATGTAAACTATATTCAGTATCAGTGTCTCCTGACTAAACCTGCTGTATGTTAAACAGCTGCAGGGCTGCAGGATGTCTCACCTTTTCTCTCGGGCAGAAAGATTTACCCCAGGGAAAGAACTGTTAATCAAGTCAATCTGCTTCCAGAGACATGAAATAGGAATTGAGTTTGGGGTCCAAGTACTTAGACACAACTAGCATTCAAACTAAAACAGTTTATATTCTCCTCTCTATTACCATCTTGTATGAGATACAAAACAGTGGCTATTGGCTATGTTCGATAGTTACTCTTTTAAAAGGTAACATCGGTTGAGTATTGTATGTCTGTTTAGTGTAAGTAACTTGTACTGGGGCTTCTTGTAAAACCCAAGAGATATATCCTCTAAAAAGAATCCAGGAAAAGGATGCAGTAAAATAAACAGTTCAACCCATAAAGCATCTGAAGGAAAAACTGTTATGACATGCCTGGTCTGGGTGGTGTCTGATCACAGTCTACACACACTCTCTCTTTCTCACACACACCCGCGCATGCACGCACACACCCACAGTTTTGTTTTGCTATCCTTGTGGGGACCAAATAATTGATTCTAATCCCAAATCTTATTTTCCATAAATGTAACCCTTAACCCAACCATAACACTAACCTTAAACCTAAGACTAACCTTAACCCCAAACCCCTAACCCCGAAACTATGCTTAACTCTAACTCCTAACCCTAAACCTAACCTTAATTCTGACCCTAACCCAAATTGTAACACTATCTCTAAACACTATCTCTAAACCAAAAAAAACAAACAAACACACACACACACACACACACACACACACATATACAACTAAATAGCTTGCCTGACTGTGTGTGTGTGTTTTTTTTCCAGAGGTTTGGAAGTACTTGTCCAGCTGGGACATGGATAGTGCTCTCATCCCTGTAGATCAAACACATGCTAATTAATTATATTCCAATAGCCTCACCAGAGAGCATGCTGATTGGTGCGCTTTGTCTGACTGACTCCCTTATTATTTGAGCTTCATGTGTGTTTTATGAAAACTCACAGGGCCTGTTCAAACGGGACTCATCTGATGCAGCATCAAAAGGACTATTATCACTCTCATGTTGATAACTTTCCTGCCAACACAAAACGTTTTCCTGGGGTTGATGCCAGCTGTATTTGTCATTTATTCCCCAAATACAAATACAGAGGATAGAACATTGTATAAATGATACAATCCCTCCAATAACATTGAATGAGTGTACTGAGATACACTCTGGAGATGGACGTGGATTATTGTCCTTGATTCTCTCGTCTAGACAGGTGGTTCCCAACCGGTGTACTGCAGCCCACTGGTGTGCCTCCAGGAACTCTCAGATGTGCCTCCAGGAACTCCTCAGATGTGCCTCCAGGAACTCCTCAGATGTGCCTCCAGGAACTCTCAAGATGTGCCTCCAGGAACTCTCAGATGTGCCTCCAGGAACTCCTCAGATGTGCCTCCAGGAACTCCTCAGATGTGCCTCCAGGAACTCCTCAGATGTGCCTCCAGGAACTCCTCAGATGTGCCTCCAGGAACTCCTCAGATGTGCCTCCAGGAACTCTCAGATGTGCCTCCAGGAACTCTCAGATGTGCCTCCAGGAACTCAGATGTGCCTTGAAACCTTTCCTAATATTGAAAAAAATGTAACAGTCAATTATAGGCTAAACATGACATGTGGAATGTACATGGGATTTTGACTTAGGAGCACTAGTGCCAGTCAGATAATACATGAAATGGGATCTTGTTTCTCAGGCTGTTTGAGGGGTGTGCATCACGAGCAAAGTCATTTGTATAATTTTGCTTCATCTGGGAAAAACATTAGCACAGGCAAGTCTGATATTTATTATGGCTCTGTGCTTAGCTATACCACAGCCTCTGCCATAAAAATAAACGGAGCATGGCTTTATGTCCGTGGTTGCACATTTGCCATGCAGAAAACCGCTCATCTGTAGCCCAAACCATTCTAAGCTAAATTAACCATCATAAGAAAGGAACTATCAAAACTACAAAAATATTTCAAATAAACCCTATTTAACATATATATATATATATATATATATATATATATATATATATATATATATATATATAGTATATATATATATATATATTTTATTATATAGTATATATATATATTAATTTTTTTGTCACATAAAATAGATGATTTGCAGTATGGCTCAGATGAGATGCAAGTCATTACCACTAAATAAATTAAAAGGGAAATTTTAGGTGTGCCAAAGAATTTTACATCCCATCAATGTGTGATAAGGTTTTAAAAAAGGTTGGGAACCACTGGTCTAGACAAATAAGTAGGCCAGAGGTCCCTTGTGGTAAAACAAGGTGTCATAATGAAAATATAAAAAATGTGTTCTGCCAAGTGAGAACTACTGCTGTGAACTACCGCCATTTTGTTTGTTTGGCCAGAAATGGTCGGGAAAGGGTTCACTATACATCAATTTTCTTCTGCATCTTATCTCAAAATGGCTGCCATACCATGTAGATTTACAATATGCATGCAATCCACTCTGTTCCATTTAATGAAAACATTCATCACTACTTCAGTGCTGTATGCCCAATGTCTCAGACTGCTAATTAATATTTAGACTGTCCTCATATGTGGACCGGCCCATAATGCATTGACATCTGTGCAGGTTGGCCATAACATCAGGGCCAAGAGATAAGGGGCTGGCCCAGTGGCCCAATAGCCATGTAAGGGAATCTGTGACGGTCAGGAGTAAAAACAATACTTTCTTGAGAATGGTTGGGAAAAGCATTGAAGCTGAGGTCTGGAATAGGCTAAAACACCTATGGTCTGGAAATCTTTTTCCTACATGCTTAAATACAGTATAATCTCTATGTATGTACAGTCTATCATTTACAGTATTTATAGGTGACTGCAGGGGAGAAATGTGGGAAAAACATTTTGTTTTAGTGCTACATGGAGAAAATATTCTACTCTGAAAGCAAGTTGTATTGTGTTGTACTGTGCTTTCAACCCTTTAAAAGCACAACAAAGTTCAAATGGGAATACAAGGGTAGATATTTTGTGTTTTCATTTATACAACAACTTAATGTGTTATCAATGTGCTTCATATGCTAGCACAACCAAATGACCTGGATTGCAATTGAGATTATTTAAGTACATGGTGCAAGTGGTCAGAGCTGTTTGAGATTCTGAACAGATTATTATAGCAATTGTGAAGATCTCCACAGACCTGAATCCAATATATATGATCAAAATTCCATTTGAAATCAACCACAGCTTGAAACACAAGGCACAACACATGTTGTCTATTTTTAGTTTAAACAGCAGTTGATGACTTCCCAAATGCTATACAGGCCTCAATAGTATCACTGATGTTATATAATTGATAAAGTATGGTCACATTTCATTTGCTCTGTTAAACCTACCCTTTGGAATGACTTTAATAGCAACAGTGAATCTAT
Organism: Oncorhynchus masou masou; assembly: GCF_036934945.1. NCBI lineage: Eukaryota > Metazoa > Chordata > Actinopteri > Salmoniformes > Salmonidae > Oncorhynchus > Oncorhynchus masou. Next base: position 65,470,689 of record NC_088240.1, read on the forward strand.
TAAGTGGCGATTTATCAACAATCATTCTCATGATCGCACATTGGTAATAGTCAGTGACAAATATCAGCGCTAAGCAGGGCTTGGTAAAAATAAACTTGGATGGGAGACCAAAATGATAGCTGTAGATAGAGCAACTCTCCAGTAGGAGTTTATGCCCAGCCTATTGTTTATTTTCTTATAGTGGTTATTATGTTGAAGACCTGACATTGTTTCAAAAGGTACAAATTCAACATATTTTTTTACAAGGTTTGTCTGTGTTGAAAATTGGTTACCATGATAACATAATCCTGTTGTGGACATTTCACAAACCTTTCACTCTCAACCAACAATTTATTTTTGATTACTTTTTTCAAATCCAATCTATTTTCCACATAATTTGTCAACGTATTATAACGTATCTATTTTTGAACAGGGTTGATTTAACCAGTTTGTGCCCTGTGGATTGTCAGTCACGACCTCTCCTCTTACCAACAAAATCACTTACACTGGCACACCATTTTCCCGACATCACACTTTAAGTGCCATTTGGGTATACATTGGCTGTGTCAAAGCACAACTCCACATCTCAAGTGACTGTAAATGAGCTGGATGATCTCTCTGCATTTGACACAAATAGAAAGGCTAAAGGGAGGGAAGGAGAGAGTACTTGAACTCCTGTGGTGATAACAGTCAGGTACTTCTGCTTCTCTTTCCACAGGTGGGCTAGACTTGGAAAAGTCTCACCACTGAACTTGGTGCTCTGTTTGTCATATTTGGCTTTTGAAGTATGTTTTGCCACTAAAATCATAAAACACTGACAACTAAAATATTGTTATGCTGATTAATAATAATGGGGGGGGGGGGGGTGTAACTCCAGAAGGTTATTTGAGGAACCAATAAAAGGGGTTTCTTTGAAGAAGCCTTTTAAGAACTAAGAGGGTTCCCCACAGTTTCAATTTGAAGAACCCCTAAAAGTTCTTCCATTAACCTTTTCTTTTTAGAGCGTGATTATATTTCCTAGAACCGCCAAGGTTAGGGTCTGCAGCAGCAGTGCTTGTCATTGCTAATCTACCACTGCTGGGGTTGTTGGGTGGAAATAATGTTTTAACCAGTTCAGGATATTCATGTGTGTGTGCTCTGCATACAGGCTGTCGTGACTTGACTCAGAGACTCCTCCTCTCAGAGCCCTTTTGGTGTTTCACTGTGACCCTGCAGGAAACAGAGACAAGGGTGAAGGCAGATCTGCTCTCCAATGAAATCATGTTGTGCTGTTCGATACACCACCACATACTGTATCTTTCAATAAGTGTTTTAATATCAAACACGATATAATTCAGTCTATACTGTACATCTTGTCTATGTGACACATACAGAAGAGACAGAACATGCAATAGTTGTCAGAACACAACACTGAAAAAGGTTAGACATGAAAGTTGTCCCCTCATCATCCTTTAGATATGTCCTATACATTGTACACATTGTCATATTCTGATGATGGTCTTAAAGCTGAAATCCTTAAACAACCACATCAGTTTGCACAGTTTTTACCCCTCTGACATCATTGCACGTGTGATAAAAGAGCACAGTGTGAACCTATTTACCATGCTTCGCGACGCTCCTCAGCTCGGAAACAAAAGTAATAACTGTGGTGGGGCAGCCAGTGGTGTTTCCCCCTACTGCGGATTCCATCTTTAACCCAATTGACTTAACTTTTCCATAGCTTTTTCTCCACAGCCGCTCTTGTGCTCCATCTTCCACACTACCACCAGAGCTCACCCCTCCACTACTCCGTGTGCTGGCCCTCTCCCTCCCTTTCAGTCGGAAGTTTACATACACCTTAGCCAAATACATTTAAACTCAGTTTCACAATTCTTGACATTTAATCCTAGTAAAAATTCCCTCTCTTAGGTCAGTTAGGATCACCAATTTATTTTAAGAGTGTGAAATGTCATAATAATAGTAGAGAGAATTATTTATTTCAGCTATGTGTCTTTCACATTCCCAGTGGGTCAGAATTTTATACATACTCAATTAGTATTTGGTAGCATTGCTTTTAAATTGTTTAACTTGGGTCAAACGTTTCGGGTGCCCTCCACAAGCTTCCCACAATAAGTTGGGTGAATTCTGGCCCATTCATCCTGACAGAGCTGGTGTAACTGAGTCAGGTTTGTAGGCCTCCTTGCTCTCACAGGCTTTTTCAGTTCCGCCCACACATTTTCTATAGGATTGAGGTCAGGGCTTTGTGATGGCCACTCCAATACCTTGACTTTGTTGTGCTTAAGCCATTTTGCCACAACTTCGGAAGTATGCTTGGGGTCATTGTCCATTTGGAAGACCCATTTGCGACCCAGCTTTAACTTCCTGACTGATGTTTTGAGATGTTACTTCAAAACATCCACATGATTTCTCCGCCTCATGATGCCATCTATTTTGTGAAGTGCACCAGTCCCTCCTGCAGCAAAGCACCCCCACAACATGATGCTTCCACCCCCACAACATGATGCTTCCACCCCCATGCTTCACGGTTGGGATGGTGTTCTTCAGCTTGCACACCGCCCCTTTTTCCTCCAAACATTGCGATGGTCATTATGGCCAAACAGTTCTATTTTTTTTGTTTCATCAGACCAGAGGACATTTTTCCAAAAAGTACGATCTTTGTACCCATGTGCAGTTGCAAACCGTAGTCTGGCTTTTTGTAATGGAGGTTTTGGAGCAGTGGTATCTTCCTTGCACCAAAGTACGTTCATCTCTAGGAGACGAGTCTCCTTCCTGAGCGGTATGACAACTGCCTGGTCTCATGGTGTTTATACTTGCGTACTATTGTTTGTATACCTTCAGGCATTTGGAAATTGCTCCCAAGGATGAATCAGACTTGTGGAGGTCGATTTTTTTCTGAGGTTTTGGCTGATTTCTTTTGATTTTCCCATGATGTCAAGCAAAGAGGCACCGAGTTTGAAAGTAGGACTTGAAATAAATCCACAGGTAACCTCCATCAAAGGTCTCTTCTTATTAGTGTCCTTTAGTAGTGGTTTATTTGCAGCAATTCGACCATTTAGGCCCTATTCACGCAGTCTCCTCTGAACAGTTGATGTTGAGATGTGTCTGTTACTTGAACTCTGTGTTATTTGGGCAGCAATTTGAGGGTGGTAGATATAATTAACTTATCCTCTGCAGTAGAGGTAACTCTGCGTCTTCCTTTCCTGTGGCGGTCCTCCATCATAGCCCTTGATGGTTTTTGCAACTGCACTTGAAGTTCTTGAACTTTTCCGGATTGACTGACCTTCATGTCTTAGACTGTCATTTTTCTTTGCTTATTTGAGCTGTTTTTGCCATAATATGGACTTGGTCAATATTATTCTACAATGTAGTCAATAGTAAAAAATAAAAATAAAATCCCTGGAATGAGTAGGTGTGTTCAAACCTTTGACTGGTACTGTGTATATAATTTAATATGTTTTTTGTAAAATGTATTTTCCTTCTTTTATTATTTTCCCCCACCACCCCTCTCCTAATTGGAGTAAAATAATAGCAAACAATATGTAGCCTTCCACTTCCAGCTTAAGACACACTACTTACATTTCACGGACAGTACATTTTACATTAGTTATCTTTTGTTTGTTTTTTTGTCCCAGCCTTCAGCTACCCTCAACCCCTCCCATCTATCTCTGAAGACCATCCAGTTCTGATTTCTAGCTGCCATGTATTTTTTCCACTGTGCTGTTTTACAAAAGTTTGGACTCTTTCTATTCTTATAGTTTCAGATTCTTCAGATTTTTTGGCCTTCAGACTACAATGACACTGTTGTACACGTAACACCAGCCATCTTGTCTGACTACCCTGCTGTACTTTTTGCACACATCTACAAATCACCTAATGGAGTTGCTGGAAGAAAGAAATAAGTGATCTATCCTTTGAAAATAATGACGTATCTCAACTGGATTGCTACCTTCAAAATCAACTTTGAGATCCTGGACAATCTGACATCCTGGACTACTGCAGCTTGGCGTGACAAATGATAGGTAACGACATCAGGTTTAGGAATCATGACAGGATTAAAATGGCTGCGTATTCTGTATGTTTGGATAGACAACTACATTACCTGTGGAGTGGCGTCCTAGTTTGAGCATGCGGAGGGACCTCATGAGCCTGAGCACCTGCACCACGCGGCCCATGTTCTCCAGCTCAGTAGAGCCACCGTGCAGACTCTCAACTGCCAGAGTCACATAGAAGGGCAGGATGGCTAGCAGGTCGATCACATTGGGAAAGCTACGGGTGAAGCGGCACTTGTCGCGCACAGAGACAAAGCGCAACACCAGCTCGCCGGTGAACCACACCACGCACACATATTCCAGTGCATCCACGAAGAAAGGTGTACCCCCGTCACTGCCCCCACTCTCGTCACCGATCCCGTTCCCACCCACATTCCCCAGGTCCAGCGAGATGAGCACAATGTTGACAATGGACACCGCCACGAAGATGATGGACAGCGTGCCGAAGGCGCGTGCCGCTCGTGAAGACTCTGGCTTCTCCAGCAGGTCCCACAGGCGCCGCCGGAGATCTGGGCACGCCGCGCCGTTGAAGTCTTCGTCCTGGCTTTCGTCAGCCACAGCCTCGTTCCGCACGTCCAGGCTCTCCTTGAGCTCCTTGCGGCGGTAGTAGCGTTCCCGGCAGCAGGGATCGATGCAGAGCTCGTCGATGCCCCAGTACTCAATCTCCTGGAGGAAAGAGAACACGCAAAGCTCCTCCCTGACATGCAGGTGGCCTGTGCGGTAGAAGTTTATCACATACTGGAAGGTCTGTGAGCTGCGGTCAAAGAAGAACTCATTCTCCAGCAAGTCAGCGTCGTCACAGAGCTCCAGGGCAGAGTCCCGTGTGGACAGGGCCAGCTTGCCCAGACGGGTTTCTGGGTGGGATGCCAGCAGCTCCTGGGAGAGAACGTAGCGGCTTCCTCCCACGTTGATGGTGAAGAAGTCGAGTGGGTAGTCACAGACAGGAGGGGGCTCGCTGTAGAAGACGCTAGAGTCTATGGACAGGAGGGAGGTCCTGTCCCTGGAGAACTCAGCTGGGCTGGATGAGCTGCTCATCATGGCGGCCACAGGCCTGCCTGGGGTGGAGGGGAAGACCTGAAGTGGGACTAGGAGTGCAGTTGGGTATCAAGGAAAAGGTAAACAATGAGGTCAACATTTGTTCAGGTTCAAAATACTGGCACCAAATCTGGCACCAAATCCAATTGAGACCACAGAGAACAGCTAACATGTAAGGTAGAATCTTCATACTAATTCCAAGAGGAATTCTCTACTTGGTCCCTGCTTGTTCCATCCCCTGTGTAGCCCATTAGCCATGTGGCAAGGGCATACATTGTACAGCTTGGCTAGAAGCAGCCATTAGTTATCCCTAATCCTCAGGTAACTCCCTCTGCTCCCTGAATGAAGGAATCCACATTTCCTTGGCTGCTCCTACCAAGAGCATCGTGTCAGACATCAGATGAGGGGGAGAGAGAGAGAGAAAGAGGGGAAGACAGGGAAAGAGCCTCTGGCCGTGTTCTGCTTCTTAAAGCTCTTTGTGGAGATTTAAATATTTTAGCTGGCCTACCTAATTAATAGAATTAATGTTCCTATTCCTTTAATCATTAATTCCCTTTGTTAAGTTTATCTGCTATCCAACAACGTCATGGTGTTAATTTTAAGCCACACATATTTAAAAGATACATTCTGAAAAATGGATATCAGAGCAGTTGATCTGTTGGCAAGAATATAGACACTGTAAAATATGCTCACCTGTCATGATTGAAACGAACTACCATATACTGAAAACATGCCCTGTGTGTAAAAGTGGTGAAAGATGAGGATTTTCCTACATTTTAAGTGAGAGGAAGACGATAATGCCTAAGCTACACCAATTGATATAATAACAAATCCAAAAGGGGCTAAATGTAAATTGCTATTTAAACCAAAAGCTTAATGGTCCTACCAAACACGTTTCTGGGTATGGAGATATTCTGGTTGTGTTTACTCTACATGTTTCTAATGTCTCTAAATGGCTGTGTGAATTCAGAAGTTTACATAAACTAGTTAATGACTCAACCTAAGTGTTTAAAACCACTCAGCAAATTTCTTGTTAATTAACAAACTATAGTTTTGGCAAGTCGGTTAGGACATCTACTTTGTACACAAGTAATTTTTCCAACAATTGTTTACAGACAGATTATTTCACTTAGTTCACTGTATCACAATTCCAGTGGGTCAGAAGTTTACATACACTAAGTTGACTGTGCCTTTAAACAGCTGGAAAATTCCAGAAAATTATGTCATGGCTATAGAAGCTTCTGATAGGCTAATTGACATCATTTGAGTCAATTGGAGGTGTACCTGTGGATGTATTTCAAGGCCTAACTTCAAACTCGGTGCCTCTTTGCTTGACATCATGGGAAAATCAAAGAATTCAGCCAAGACCTCAGAAAAAAATTGTAGACCTCCACAAGTCTGGTTAATCCTTGGGAGCAATTTCCAAGCGCCTGAAGGTACCACGTTCATCTGTACAAACAATAGTATGCAAGTATAAACACCATGGGACCACGCAGCCGTCATACCTCTCAGGAAGGAGACGCGTTCCGTCTCCAAGAGGTGAAGGTACTTGTGTGAAAAGTGCAAATCAATCCCAGAACAACAGCAAAGGACCTTGTGAAGACTCTGGAGGAAATAGGTACAAAAGTATCTATATCCACAGTAAAAACAAGTCATATGTTGACATATTTTACCTTTATTTATTTAACTAGGCAAGTCAGTTAAGAACAAATTCTTATTTTCAATGACGGCCTAGGAACAGTGGGTTAACTGTCTGTTCAGGGGCAGAATGACAGATGTGTACCTTATCAGCTCGGGGGTTTGAACTTGCAACCATTTCAGTTTACAAGTCCAACGCTCTAACAACTAGGCTACCCTGCCACCCCATAACATGAAAGGCCGCTCAGCAAGGAAGACTCCACTGCTCCAAAACCTCCATAAAAAGCCAGACTACGGTTTGCTGCACATGGGGACAAAGATCATACTTTTTTGAGAAATGTCCTCTGGTTTGATGAAACAAAAATATAACTGTTTGACCATAATGACCTTCGGTATGTTTGGAGGAAAAAGGGGGATGCTGCAAGCTGAAGAACATCATCCCAACCGTGAAGCATGGGGGTGGCAGCATCATGTTCAGGGGGTGCTTTGCTGCAGGAGGGACTGGTGCACTTCACAAAAGAGATGGCATCATTAGGTAGGAAAATGATGTGGATATATTGAAGCAACATCTCAAGACATCACTCAGGAAGTTAAAGCTTGGTCACAAATGGGCCTTCCACATGGACAATGACCACAAGCATATTTCCAAAGTTGTGGCAAAATGGCTTAAGGACAACAAAGTCAAAGTATTGGAGTGGCCATCACAAAGCCCTGACCTCAATCCTATAGAAAATGTGTGGGCAGAACTGAAAAAGCGTGTGCGAGCAAGGAGGCCTACAAACCTGACTCAGTTACACCAGCTCTGTCAGGAGGAATGGGCCAAAATTCACCCAACTTATTGTGGGAAGCTTGTGGAAGGTTACCCGGAATGTTTGACCCAAGTTAAACAATTTAAAGGCAATGCTACCAAATACTAATTGAGTGTATGTAAACGTCTGACCCACTGTGAATGTGATGAAAGAAATAAAATCTGAAATAAATAATTCTCTCTACTATTATTCTGACATTTCACATTCTTAAAATAAAGTGGTGATCCTAACTGACCTAAAACAGCGCATTTTTACTAGGATTAAATGTCAGGAATTGTGAAAAACTGAGTTTAAATGTATTTGGCTAAGGTGTATTTAAACTTCAACTGTATTATGAGAAAAGAAAATAAGACTGTAGAATTGAGTAAATTGGATTTTCATGCAAGCAATCACATTAATTAATTAGTCAATCAATGGTCATTGCAGAAGATATTTGATGAGCATAAATGCAGAATAAATGGGGGCATCTAGACATTGTAAACTGGCATCCTATTACACAATAACAATATTATATTACTGGCACATCATAATGAAAACGAAGTGTATTCATGGTTTTAATTTCACTCGCAAATAAAATAACTACCTACATTTTGTAAGCCTAAGAGGTGAGCAGTTTGGATTATGTAATAACAGAGCAACACATGTGTTTCGAATGAAAAATAGCTGTAGATATTCTGGTTATTATATGAATCATGAATAAATATACAAGTTGCTGCCAAATATTTATTAGATTGAAATAAATTATGTTTTGCATTAAATTGTTTTGCTGTCAGAGATAGGTTACTGGAATGTGGACCACAAAACTACAGTAATAGCCACGAAACTAGCCCAAATAATATAACTTAGCCAATTTAACATAACAAGGGGGAAAAGATTGGTCTTACCTGGCTATATAGTGAGAGTTTCCCTCTTGATAAAAGGGATAGTTGAGTTTTCCATCCTCTCCATTAGCCAAGTTCCTTTTAATATTCTGCGTAAAACAGCCAGTTATGTGTTTTGACACTAATGTTGATCATGGTTATTATCTTCTTGCAAGCAGAAGTGAAAAAGAGCTCCAGTTATTCGAAGAAAACATGACAAAACTCCGTGCGTTTCAGACAGCTCCAAGACCTCAGATGCGCACCGCACCGTGCACTAGACCCTCTTGACTGTCCTTGCTATCTTGGATCATTTGGACGTCACTACCCCTTTAAAGTTGAAATAAAAACTGGTTAGGGTTAATGGTAGGGGATAAAGTTATGGTATGGACGTCCCAAGGATTCCGGATTGCACTAACCCTCTTGGCTTGCGGTGCCGTTTAAAAATGTTGAGTAGCAACGAGCACTCGCAAGGAAGGGCGTTTTTCTGAATATAGCGCATGCAAATGTATTATGGGTCCAATTTACCTTATATTAGAAACCATGAAAATAAATATTTCATATGAAAGTTTTGAACGCTGGCTTATCAATGATATTACATTATGCAGATTGATATTTCCAGAGAGATGGCATTGTAGACAATTTCACAAAATTGTTCCATTAAAAAACGTGTCCCATCTCAAAGGTTTTCTAACTGCAACACATATTTTTGTCCATTCAAACATGTCTCTGAAAAAGGGCTCATCTACATGCACCATTGTATGTTCTCAGCTCATTTGTATTTGCAAAAATCCCCCAATCATATGCTTTGAATCAGACAAAGTCAAGGGTCCTCAATTGACATTTTTACCTGCCATTTCAGTTCTGTAATGAGATTTATTTTCCTTCCTTGTTCAATGAGAGGAAAGCCAATGCAGGGGAGAAACGTCAAAGTACTTTTTTTTGTAAGATTTTGGTTCTTAAAATATCCACATTTATTTGTACAGATCCAGGACACTATTTTTAAATGGTAGGTTCCTGAATTCCCATTACGTTTTTACTTGTCACAGTTCACCTTCCGTTGACCCCAGAGAGCCATCGGATCTTTTCTTCACTTCCCATGGCAATTATGGAAGCGTTGAGACAGGCTTGGTCTGCCGTAACTGCACATCCACAGCTCTCCAGACATGCAATTACTGTCCATCTATATGTGCCATTTCTCACATTGTTCACCCATGTGCATGGGAAGAATATGTATACAATAGGGTCCTATGTGACATGCAGGACATCAGGATCCAGGTTTATCTGTAAAGTGTCTAAGAAAAATGATAGTTTCAAGTTCATATGGCTACAGAGTTATTATATCAATAGTATACTACTGTTCGATTGAGACTTTTTAATTTATCTGTAGTCCCACTAACATTTATCTAAGCAATTTGATGGCAGTTTCCAGAGGCACTGTAATATCTGTACCATTTCTCCCATTGATAAGTTACTTGGCACCATCTTCTGTTCATGAGAGGTATCGCCAAGATCAATATCCATAAGTATGGTGCTTGATTCAATTCACATATTTCACAATTCAAATATAGACAGCTAAAATGTATAAAACAGAGAGGTTACCCACATTGTCTTCTCCACGAGTGGGTCTATGTAGTCTTGGAGCTCAGTGTTGAGGGTCTCTGGCAGTAGAACGCACAGACCCCCGCCGATGAAGGGCAGGAGGCCACAGATGAGCATGGACAGGGCCTGGTGGTACACATCTAGCAGATGCATTAGAGGGGCCAGGATGCCCACCCCAAAGGCACAGATGGAGTTAAGACCCACACCATTCTGTCTGCAAGGATGATATGAAAAAGGACATGGCAATAAATGTATCCAAAAGTGGACGAGGAGAAAATTTGACACACAGTATGAAGAATGAGGATATTATTCTGCTGTAATAAACAGTATACATTGGGAATTTAACTAACCTTACAATGGTGGGATAGAGTTCAGCAGTATATACATAGACAATAGTGAAGGAGGCTGCTATAGCAAACTTTCCAGTCACTGCAATGACTGTCACCAATACTGGAAGGTCTAAGGGTCAAAATAAGACAGAAATAAGTACCACCAACAGGTATGTTTCAGAATATAACGCCATCTAAGTTCAGGGAAATTGGGGGCTCTTGGGGGTGGGGAATGGAATTCATTGGGGGGGGGTCTCAAATGGTTGAGGGACAGCTATTGGGGAACTGTGGGGGGGTGACTGTCAGCTCGCTCAATAGTTAAACACTGTTTGATGATTGTAGACAGTACAAGGTGTTATATTTTAGCTAATTGAGATTAGAGATTGAAGTTTGTGGTAAGAGACAACCTTGGAGTATTGCCCCACCTCGCACAAATGTGTTCATAGCAATGCCTGATATTGGCATGCTGATCACGAACCAAAGGCCAATGTAGACATAGATGTCGGGGGAGAAGGCAGCAGGCAACTCCAAACAGCAACTGGATAGGCAGGGAAACGAGGATGGCAAAGTGACAACCAAACCTGCGGGGGTATTTCACATTTTTGGGGTGACCTCTTCACTAAACTCGTGACAATTTATAAGTGGATTGTGTGTTTTACCTGTGTGCCATAGGACCAAACAGCAGGGACCCTATTAGGAGGGCGGTCATGTAGATGGACTGTGATGCCTCACTCACACCTTTGCTTTCACACACCAGGTTAAACGGATGAGGAGGAAAGGAAAGAGGAGAGAATTTAGTTGCCTTTGATAATCAGGAAATGGATTGCTTCTTTTCATTATAAAAGCGTCAGACATGCCTAATCTCACAAAATTTCAGATAAAGTGCATTTGGAAAGTATTCAGACCCTTTCTTTTCTACATTTTGTTACGTTACAGCCTTATTCTAAAATGCATTGAATTGTTTTTTTCCCCTCAATCTACACGCAATACCACAATGACGAAGCAAAAAACAGTTTATTTCACCGTAGCCAGCGATTACAGACTCAAGCCTTCTTGGGTATGACGCAACAAGCTTGGCACACCTGTATTTCCTCCCATTCTTCTCAAGCTCTGTCAGGTTGGAAGGGGAGACTTGTCCCGAAGCCACTCCGGCGTTGTCTTGGCTGTGTGCTTAGGGTCGTTGTCCTGTTGGAAGGTGAACCTTCAACCTGCTCAGGACCTCAAACTGGGGTTTCATCAAGGATCTCTCTATGTACTTTGCTCTGTTCATCTTTCCCCCGATCCTGACTAGTCTCCCAGTCCCAGCCACTGAAAAACATCCCCCAAAAAGAATGCAAACACCACCACGCTTCACCGTAGATATGGTGCCAGGTTTCCTCCAGACGTGACGCTTGGCATTCAGGCCAAAGAGTTCAATCTTGGTTTCATCAAACCAGAGAATCTTGTTACTCACCGCCTGAGAGTCTTTAGGTGCCTTTTGGCAAACTCCAAGAAGGTTTTCATGTGCTTTTACTGAGGAGTGGCTTCCATCTGGCCACTCTACCATAAAGGCCTGATTGGTGGAGTGCTGCAGAGACGGTTGTCCTTCTGCAAGGTTCTCCCATCTCCACAGAGGAACTAGCCACTCGAGAGCACCCTTACTTGCGCCATTGACATGAGCCACAAATACATCTGGACCAAGCCGTGCGCCCTGGGGGAGGCCACAGGAATGTTCTTGAGGCCTGGGATAGAGTCTCATGGGATCTTGTAACCTGGCTACAGGTCGGAATGGAAGTTTCAAATTCATGGCATGGTCTCTGGTCGGGCAGATAATTGCAAAAGGTGTTTCATTGTAATGGTGTGATCCACAAGATCGAAGGCCGTGCTGTAGTCCATCAGGACCAATGTGCTGGAGGTGCCTCTGGTGTTTGCTGTTCTGTACAGGCAGTGGTTGAGTGTCCCTTGAGGAAGCCAAACTGTTGTTGCCCATTCAATAACAACAACCTTCACACACCTTTACCAGAAGAGGTGTGAACAAGGTTGGTCAATGCTCAGAGGATTACTCTTCAGCAGTGAATCTGCCACTGATGAAGGGGCTTTTCTGGTTGGAGGGGAGAGTAGTCTCCTGTGCATGTCCCATGGTTCAACAGTAGGGAGTGGCATGGCTGGCAAACATCTAGGTAGGTCTGACAGGTGTAGTGTAGGTAATGATGTGGTGACAGATGAAAACTTGGCATCTATAGAGCATTGGCAATGGCAGAGTGGTTGTCTGAGTGGAGCCTGTCAACTTTGATGGAGATTGTCTTTTTACTCCTGGTCAGAGATGTATTTTGATGGTACCATGTGGTACACCTGCTTTTTGCTAACTGTAAAGAATGTAGCATACAAATTATAAAGAGTGTACCTTGCATCAAAAATGCAGATTTTTTTTTTTAAAAGGTTAAATATTTGATTTCCAGTCACATAAATAAACTTATATTTTAAGCCAAGAAAGCAACCCGGCCTTTCCATAATACACTCAGCCTAGTGTGGGATATAATGAAAAAAATCGCATTCTGAAAAAGCACTAATATTGTGAAATAGCCCAAATGCAACAGGCGCCACATTAGTTTTAGGCCTACCTTTACCAGGTGAGTCCCTCGCCCCCGCTGTTTTCCTGCACAACAAGGTGGTAGCAACAGAAAGTACTGTACAGTGTATCCCGTTGATCGGTTTCTACTGATTAATTGACACGCCAAAATGTTAACTCTTGAGGGAGTTATATTAACCTGCACCGGTCAATGGCTTTAAACTCCTTAAACTCACCGGGGTAACTCGGGACAGATAATCGAATCCCCTCATTGAGTGTATTATCCAAACGACCAATAAAACCAGGGAAATACGACGTTGGATGTTAGATTAGTCCTAATTGGCTAATTTCTAATATTGTATGGTTTAGTTAGTCATGATTGATTTATTTCTAATGTTGTGTTGTACGTCATCTAAATGATTGCCCATTGACGCCCACACTGCAACAACCCCGCCATTTGGAACCTATAATCCAATTCTGTTTTGGTGGCAAGGTAAAGTATTGAATTTATTGGCATACTGCAATAGCTGGTTATAGATTTCGAATGAGTCAGAATGGTCATATTAAGTATAATTATTGCGTTGAAACAAATAAATGTTCGGCTTTTAGGTGCATTCAGTAGCTAAAAAGAGCTGGCTGACTGGATGCAACGTTGACAAGAAGACTGAGCTAACCGCGGTAACGTTAGCTAGCCAAGTCAGGCAGCATCAGCGGGAATGTATTGCCTAGTTAGCTATCCCGTAGATCGGTTTCTACTTAAACACCATTGTAAATTCAACAGGTTAGCAAATATCGAGATAGTTTCAGTCTACGTGGTGGTGAACTTTGGGACAATGGCGTATTGTACGTAACGTTAGTTGACTAGCTGGCTAACGTTAGCTCTATGTTGTTCAAAACAAACCTGCGCGCCAAATCATGTCTCCGGGCAACACACCGCAAAAAATGAAACTCCATAAGATTGAATGTACTGTTGTAGCTGGCTAGCTATGTATACTAATAATGACAACTATCTGGTGGTGGGTAAATTGTGATTGATTGTGAATTTAACTAACTAGGTAACGTTAAATGGCTAATTTCAGATAAGTGGTTAGTAAGTACAAAAAATGCAATTGAACAAAAACTATCTAGCTAACAATGTTCTCGGACATGACATTAAGTGCGATGGAAAGTTGTTGACTAGCTAACGTTAGCTTAATGTTGTAGTTAATATTAATCGCATAAAAAGTAGGGACTATTAGTCAGGTGCTTTTCCAGGGATATCTGGCTAAACTGCTGGTGGAACTACTTTCTTCCCAAAACAGGGCAGCAGATGTTACAAAGTACACTGACATGACTGAAACAGTGGATGAAAAGATGGAGGTTTGTCCCCTGTCGGATGAGATGGAGAAAGAACAAAAGGTTGAAGACCTGGCCGACTCACCATATAAGGCCCGGAAACCACGGAATGAAATGAGTAGAGACATAAGTATGATAAGTCAATGATGTTTATTAACCCGTTTTGCTCTATAGGCCTACACTGTTAATTTATAGTTCAGTACAGGTATCTACCTACGTATCATCCCTCCTTTACCTCCCTCAGCTTTGCATGGGTCCAACTTGTTAGTTATTGCATGCACAGAGGCCTGGTTTGCTACAGTTGATGAAGCCAGCAGCACTGAATTCTATTTGACCTGTTATGTTCTTCTTGCAGCTCTATCTCAAATAGTTGAAGGGAAGAGGGAGAAAAAGACGGTGCAAAGACTTGATTTCCAGGTTGCGAAACCTGTGAAGGTGCTGAAAGTTGAAAATGGTAAGATGGAGCATCCTCGGACATGCCTATCACCAAAGGCTATAGATGAGCGCAGAGAACGTTTCCAAAGTTTTGTCGACATGAGACAGAATGAAGCCTGTAAATAAGTTCTCATCAGTCTCGTAGTCTATGTATTGGGATGCAATTGTATCATGTACCAGCAATGCTGGGATCCCATGTCATGCTCCCACCACCATGTTGCCATCTGTAGTCAGCTCATTATTTAACAGTACAAACCTCATTTCCACTCCCTCTCAGGTGGCGGAGATAAATTAGGAGACATTGCGAGAGTGAACCACCACCTTGGAAAGCTGAAGGTTCCAGATCTGAAACCGCTTCATACAATTCTCTTTGATATGCCAGGTAAGGTAAGTGTATCTTACACTTTTTTTAAAGGCTGAGTAATGTCACAATGGACACCCCTGTGTGGGTAAAAACAACTAGAGTTGTTTGTAGTCGGTTGTCATTATTGATGGTTCCCTCCTCAGATTGCCACAATGAGGAAAAACATGCGGCTGTTCAATGGCTTCCCGTTCGAGGTTGACAGTGATCCCTATATAAAGAAGAAGGAGAGGATGATGAGGTAAGGAGAGGGGGTTGCTCAATTAGGACTTATGAAACAACAGTAGTAGCGTGTGTGTATGCAGACATACAGTACCAGACATACAGTACCAGTCAAGAGTTTGGACACACCTAATCATTCAAGGTTTTTCTTTATTTGTACTATTTTCTACATTGTAAAATGACTCATGGAATAATGTAGTAACCAAAAAAGTGTTAAACAAAACAAAATATATTTGAGATTCTTTAAAGTAGCCACCCTTTGCCTTGATGAAAGCTTTGCACACTCTTGGCATTCTCTCAACCAGCTTCATGAGGTAGTCACCTGGAATGCATTTCAGTTAAAAGGAAATTTGTGAAATTTATTTCCTTCCTGCATTTGAGCCAATCCGTTGTGTTGTGGCAAGGTAGGGGTGGTATACAGAAGATAGCCCTATTTGGTAAAATACCAAGTCCATATTATGGCAAGAACAGCTCAAATAAACAAAGAGAAACGACAGTCCATCATTACTTTTAAGAGTTTGAAAGTTTCTTCAAGTGCAGTCGCAAAACCCATCAAGCGCTATCATGAAACTGGCTCCCAAGAGGACCGCAACAGGAAAGGAAGATCCAGAGTTGGCTCTGTTGCAGAGGATAAGTTTGTTAGTTAACTACACCTCAGAAATTGCAGCCCAAATAAATGCTTCAGAATTCAAGTAACAGACACACCTCACATCAACTGTTCAGACTGTGTGAATCAGGCTTTCATGGTCCCAATTGCTGCAAAGAAACCACAACTAAAGGACACAAATAAGAAAGAGACTTGCTTGGGCCAAGAAACATGAGCAATGGACATTAGACCAGTGGAAATCTTTCCTTTGGTCTGATGAGTCAACACCACTGTGTCTTTGTGAGATGCAGAGTAGGTGAATGGATAATCTCTTTATGGTGTGGTTCCCACTGTGAAGCATGGAGGTGGTGTGGGGGTGCTCTGCTGGTGACACTGTCTGTGATTTTATTTAGAATTCAAGGCACACTTAACCAGCATAGCTACCACAGTGTTCTGCAGCAATACACCATCCAATCTGGTTTGGGCTTAGTCCCACTATCATTTGTTTTTCAACAGGACAATAACCTCCAGGCTGTGTAAGTGCTAATTGACCAATAAGGAGAGTGATGGGGTGCTGCATCAGATGACCTAACCTCCACAATCACTTGACCTCAACCCAATTGGAATGAGTTGGACCACAGAGTGAAGAAAAAGCAACAAACAAGTGCTTAGCATATGTGGGATCTCCTTCCGGACGGTTGGAAAAGCATTCCAGGTGAAGCTGGTTGAGAGAATGCCAAGATTGTGCAAAACTGTCAAGGCAAAGGGTGGCTACTTTGAAGAATCTCAAATGTAAAACATTTTTATGTTTAACACTTTCTTTTTTTTTGGTTACATGATTCCATATGTGTTATTTCATAGTTTTGATGTCTTCACTATTATTCTACAATGTAGAAAATAGTACAAATAAAGAAAAAACCCTTGAATGAGTAGGTGTGTCAACTTTTGATTGGTACTGTATATTTTTCACCTTATTTTATCAGGGAGTCGTACTGAGATCAAGGTCTCTTACAGATGAGCCCCGAATTACATAAATTACAGAAGACAGACACACCCATTAAAATATAATGCAAAATGCAACCTGAAAGAAAAACACGGTCATAAGAAATGAACACATTCATCAGTAAAAAGGTCCTCCAATCAGCTTTCTGAATATCCCTAGAGGCACCAACACATCCAATTTTAAGAACATTTTTAAGATTGTTCCACATAAGGTGCTTCTAACAGCTTTAATGAAGAAACCTGTTTAAACATGATCAGAAATATTGTAGTGATTGTGGATCAAACTTACTCTATTATAATTAATGACTAGTAATTATGTGCACTGATTCAGGATAACATGTGTAAGGTTGAGGACCATCTGTAAAGTGTTGGACCTGGAGAAGGGTGGAAACCAGTCAGTCCTCATCGATAGGATCATGACTTTCCTCATTAGTCCCAGAATATCAGGAAAGGTGAGTTACAGGTCTTCTCTTTATTTTTCAAATAAACTGTCCTGAACAGTCGTTTTCATGTGAGTGACTGGTCTTTGTTCTTTAGCTAGGTACACATTTCTTGAGTTTGGTCTTGTCAAATAGAATAGAAAACTGATCTGTGTTCACCAATGAGGTCTTCAAAAAGGTATAGGCCCTACCTATAATTCTATCCTTCCCATCTGCAGCCTGTGATTTCAAAGAGAAAGAAGAAGTCGAAGAAGAATATCTCAACCAAAGACTCTAAGAGCAAGACCAAGGCTAAGGCCAGGAGTACATCCAGCAGCCCCCGGAAGGTCAAAGCAGAGAGCAAGTCCAAAGCTATCGTCACTGATTCTAGCAGTGACGAGGATGAGGATGACGAGCAAGGAGTCACAGTCGAACAAGACGAGTCGGACGCTGAAAATAAGAGCGGGAAATCGGGAAAGAGGGAAAAGGTGACGACCGATGAAGATACCGACGATTCTGAAGACGATGAGGTGAGAAACTGAAATGTTGTAATGTAAACTGATAGGTATTGTCCATTGGAAATGGATATTTCCCTTATTTGGTCTTGGACGATACTAGTGCCACTATATAAATATTCTAGAACTGTAAAAGGGAACTGTCAGCCTGTTCTGTCACTCAAAGATTAAACACAGAAGTCCCTTCTCTCCTACCAATCAGGATCCCAAGTCAAATCCACCAGCCAAGGGCAAGAGAACACCTTCCAGGAAGCGCGCGCAACCAGCAAAGAAGGCAGCTCCTGCCAAAAAGAAAACAAAAGTGGAAGACTCCGACCTGTCTGAGTCTGATGCAGACAAGGATGATTCAGACAAGGATGATGAGGATGAGGAAGACGGCGAGAGTGAAGTTGAGAAGGTGAGACTCTTCTGTCAATCTGTCCCAGATTTTGGATTTGCTAAACTCACAGAAATTCTTGTGAATACAAAAATGAACAGTTTGGGTTTGTGTCCATATTTGTATGTAACAGATCATGTCTATAATATCTGGATAGGGTTTTTACCCATTTGTCTTTTTATCTTGAACTAATGGAATGAACTAATGGATTGATTTGTCCTCAGCCAAAAAAGAAACCGGCAGCTAAGAGGGCAGCACCGGCCAAGCCAGCAGCTAAGACCAAGAAAGCAGACAGCAGCAGTAACAAACAGAAAAATACTGCCAGCAAGGGCAATGGTAAGAATGTAGATTTACTTTTATAGCACGTTTCATACGTCATTGGCAACCTGTAGCCTAATGCATATTGTTATGTTTGTCTCTGCTTGTTTTCCTAAATAACAGCACTCGACAGCTCGGACGACGATGAGCCGTTGATCAAGATGATCAAGAAGCCTCCGACAGATGAGCAGCTGAAGGAGACGGTGAAGAGGCTGCTGAAAGACGCCAACCTGGAGGAGATGACCATGAAGAAGATCTGCCAGAAGGTATGTTTGCTTCTCAAACATCTCTGATTTGATATCACAATGATGGTTGGCTTACCTGTAAAAGTCTAAGGCAACAACTTCTCTGTCCCAGGTGTATGACACATACCCAGACTATGACCTGACCAGCAGAAAGGACTATGTCAAGCAGACAGTAAAAACGGTGAGTTACCTGTCCTCCCTTGGTGTTCTGGAATAGCAGCACTGTGCTTGCCTTCTAGACTACTAAAAGCTGTGTGATGCTTTTCAATTGTTTTATGTTATCAGACTTCTTTGTATAACCGTCTGTTTTGTTTTGTTGCAGCTGATTTCCTAAAGGACATGAAAACGGTCCTTGTGACAAATAACTGTGTGAACGTTCCAATGCTGAAAAAGGATCATCAAAAGAATGTGCCTACCTTAGAACTGCTCAAACCCCAGTTTTACTTCATGTGTTTGTTTTTATTTGAATCAAAATGTTTTTGTTTTTGTATTATGTCATTTCCAACTTGACTGCACACTTCTCTTAGGTCATATTTAACATGCTACTTAAGGCTTATGCCTTTGAGTCATTGCTTGTTAATAATCTGTGCTTTGTTAATACACTTTACAGTTTTTCTACTGATCCCAAGCAAAGGGTATTTAGGCTAAACGAACCGTGTTTAGAGATTCAAGGTTGGTCACTGTAAATGGAAACATGTCCTCAGGCAATGCATGAATTCACACATGGTTGATTTTAAATGTATTTCTTGACTTGACCAGTCAAAATAGAATAAGGCCCCTCACCATCGCTATCCACTGCCTTTGTCTTCTGTGGAGGATTTCAAATCTTTCCCTCTGTGGTTTTGATGCACATATAACAGCTTTATTGCAACAAGGCAGTGGTATGTATGTATGTATGTATATATGGGTGTATTCACTAGAACCAAACGGGGAGGGACCTACAGGAATTTGAACAATAAACTTTCTGTTTTTAGTAAATGGTTTCTGTTGCAAAACATTTTGGACTAATGATGCCACCCCTTTTCCCTTCCCCCTAGGCATTTTGTGTAAAATGGATTTGCATGGCGAGCTGTTCAATTGAGTTTTGAAAAGTATTGACACGGTCAAGTCTTCAAACATAATCCTTGACTTCATGTTTTTATATGTAAATGTGTACATTTGTGAATCATTTACTTTTGATGAGCTCCTGTTTTAGTCCTTATTTTGTCTCTGTATGCAGTACAGGATGATCTATGTAGTTGTTACCTTGCTCAATGAAGAGTTAGATTTTTTTTTTTTTTAGTCAATATACCTTTGACAAAGTGTCATTGAATGAAATTGTCTTCCAATGTTATGCATATAAATTAAATCAGATTTTTTGAATGAACACTTGTCTATCTAGTGTTTTACTAAAGCAAAGACACCCGTTAATAAGGTGGTAAACAGTTAAGATATTGGCCCTATTACGGCGCATCAACCTTGATGTCATGTAAATTGTGACTGCCTGACTAAGCTACAAACAATATTGGTCAGTACGATCTGGAATCCTTGGGACATTCCTACCTTAACCATTTTACATTTAAACTTCAATGGGATTTAGGGATGTCCCAAGGATCCCCAGATAGCAGGGACTAAATAATTTTGTCTGCATCAAAACAGTATCATAAACTGGGTGGTTCAAACCCTAAATGCTGATTGGCTGACAGCTGTGGTATATCAGACTGAATACCAGGGGTATGACTTTTTTTACTGTTCTAATTATGTTGGTAATCAGTTGATAATAGCAATAAGGCACCTCAGGGTTTGTGGAATATTGCCAATATACACTGCTAAAAAAAATAAAGGGAACACTTAAACAACACAATGTAACTCTAAGTCAATCACACTTCTGTGAAATCAAATTGTCCACTTAGGAAGCAACACTGACTGACAAATTGCACATGCTGTTGAGCAAATGGAATAGACAACAGGTGGAAATTATAGGCATTTAGCAAGACACACCCAATAAACGAGTGGTTCTGCAGGTGGGGACCACAGACCACTTCTCAGTTCCTATGCTTTCTGGCTGATGTTTTGGTCACTTTTGAATGCTGGCGGTGCTTTCACTCTAGTTGTAGCATGAGATGGAGTCTACAACCCACACAAGTGGCTCAGGTAGTGCAGCTCATCCAGGATGGTACATCAATGCGAGATGTGGCAAGAAGGTTTGCTGTGTCTGTCAGCGTAGTGTCCGGAGCATGGAGGCGCTACCAGGAGACAAGCCAGTACATCAGGAGACGTGGAGGAGGCCGTAGGAGGGCAACAACCCTGCAGCAGGACCGCTACCTCCGCCTTTGTGCAAGGAGGAGCACTGCTAGAGCCCTGCAAAATGACCTCCAGCAGGCCACAAATGTGCATGTGTCTGCTCAAACAGTCAGAAACAGACTCCATGAGGGTGGTATGAGGGCCCGACGTCCACAGGTGGGGGTTGTGCTTACAGCCCAACACCGTGCAGGACTTTTGGCACTTGCCAGAGAACACCAAGATTGGCAAATTCGCCACTGGCGCCCTGTGCTCTTGTCAGCAGTTCCTGCAAGAGGAAGGCATTGATGCTATGGACTGGCCCGCCCGTTCCCCAGACCTGAATCCAATTGAGCACATCTGGGACATCATGTCTCGCTCCATCCACCAACGCCACGTTGCACCACAGACTGTCCAGGAGTTGGCAGATGCTTTAGTCCAGGTCTGGGAGGAGATCCCTCAGGAGACCATCCGCCACCTCATCAGGAGCATGCCCAGGTGTTGTAGGGAGGTCATACAGGCACGTGGAGGCCACACACACTACTGAGCCTCATTTTGACTTGTTTTAAGGACATTACATCAAAGTTGGATCAGCCTGTAGTGTGGTTTTCCACTTTAATTTTGAGTGTGACTCCAAATCCAGACTTCAATGGGTTGATAAATTTGATTTCCATTGATAATTTTTGTGATTTTGTTGTCAGCACATTCAACTATGTAAAGAAAAAAGTATTTAATAAGAATATTTCTTCAGATCTAGGATGTGTTATTTTAGTGTATTTTTTTGAGCAGTGGCACTCCGCCTTGTGTCCGCTTAATAACAGCTCTCAGCTGAGGTATATTGGCCATTTACCACACCCCCTCTGGCCTTATTGCTTAATTATAAACGGGGTGGTTCGAGCCCAGAATCCTGATTGGCTGACATATTTAAGCAATAAGGCCGAGGAGGTGTGGTATAGGTCAAAATACCACAGCTAAGGGCTGTTCTTATCCGCAGTGCCTGGACACAGCCCTTAGCCGTGGTATATTGGCCATATCACAAACCCCTGAGAAGCCTTATTGTTATTATAAACGGGTTATTAACATAATTAGAGCATTAAAAATAAATGTTTTGTCATACCCATGGTATACGGTCGTACAGCCAATCAGAATTCAGGGCTCAAATCACCCAGTTTATGAAAGACTGTATTCCACAGCTATGACAAAACATGCATTTTTACTGCTCTAATTACGTTGGTAACCAGTTTATAATAGCAATAAGGCTCCTCGGGGATTTGTGATATGGCCAATATACCAAGGCTCATGGCTGTATCCAGGCGATGTTGCGTCATGCATAAGAACAGCCCTTAGTCGTGGTAGATTGATGTATCATTGGTAAATTGTGGCTGTCTGATTATAACGAGTCATTGTTTATGATGCAAGGTGATTTGTAGATCATTAGTCGTCAGTCTGCTGAAATGTCGAACAAGCCCATTGGGTAGCTGATGCAATGTGATTTATAGATTAGTCAGCTTCGCCTTTTAAAGTCGACTTGAGACTGAAAGGACTGAACTTTGACAGATGTAAGACTACTAATGATGCAATGCACACATGCCTACATTTTAGGGAAGCTGGTTATAGTTTGCTGGCTCTTATTGGACGCAAGAGAAATATCCAAGCGCGTGGATTGGCCAGCTAAACATCAATGGCGATGGGAAAGACAGACGATGTAACGTTGTAACAAACTATTTATCGATACATTCGCTCATTTCACAACTATAACTAGCCTAGTATCTTAGATACTGTATTTGCATTGTAACCTATTGTAGCACTTGCAGTCAATACAAATAATACATGTATGTACCTTACACATTTTGCTGCTTTCGATAATGCCATTTGTGTTACAATGTATCTATTTTGAGTGAAGGGGCACACGAATTATGGTTTAACTTAGTCAGTAATGTATTGTGTGTGTGCATGATCACGTGTTTAAATCGACCGCCTTCAAGACTGGTTCAAACTCGTATCTATCCACGGACGACAACCTTATTCAAATTCACCAGTCACTGCAGCAGTTTTTCTTTGACTGACCGAGCGAGACAGCATTCCACTTGAAACCTCTTGTGGACAAAGCTATTCTCCTGCTATGGGTAGTTTCTGCCACCTAAGAAGTCGGTGTCTCCTCAGCCAGTTCGGCCTACCATTTGTCATGCATCGACAATACAGCCTCGACATTTCTGCTCAACTTCTCCGAACGCAGGGCTATGTGAACGGGCAATGGATCAATGCTCCCTCTACCTTCCCAGTGCTGGACCCAGCGACGGGTGAAGAGATTGCGAACGTCGCAGACTGCGGTCCAGCAGAAGCTAAACTAGCTGTCGACGCAGCCTACAAGGCATTCTACTCCTGGAAACATCACACAGCGAAAGTAGGCCTCTACAGTTGACTTCACGATCCACAAACCTGACAGTTCACGATCCACAATTCTGACAGTTCACGATCCACAATTCTGTGAATAGCATATTGATCTTGTTTTCCTTCTTCATCAGCACCACCGCTTTCCCCACATTTCCTAGTTGCATGAAATCAACAGTGTGACAGCTGTTTTCCTTAACTCTTGTGACTGACATGCACGTTAGGCAGAATATAATAACCAAATAGAGACAGTCATAGTGCACAATTACATCTATTACAAGCATCAACCTATGCCACAGGGTTCATTGTTTTGGGGCCTGTACTGCAGTCTACGCTCTATAATAGCCTGGCCAAATAACAACTTGGCCCCCAAAGTAGCCACTCCAGGTTGCAGGCGTGTTTTTGTTTTACTGTCCATTATAGAGGTCAACCGATTATGATTTTTCAACGCAGATACCGATTATTGGGGCACGAAAAAGGCCGATACAGATTACTCAGGCCGGTTTTTATATATATATATATTTTGTAATAATGACAAATAAGGTGAATTCACCAATTTGTAAGTCGCTCTGGATAAGAGCGTCTGCTAAATGACGTAAATGTAAATTAAAACAATACTGGATAAACACTTATTTAACTTCATAATACAGAAATAAAATCAATTTAGTCTCAAATAAATAAGGAAACAGGTTCAATTTGGTTTTCTAACTGATGTCTTGAGATGTTGCTTCAATATATCCACATAATTTTCCCTCCATGATGCCATCTATTTTGTGACGTGTACTAGTCCCTCCTGCAGCAATGCAACGACTTTCCAACCCTATAGTTTGTTAACAAGAAATATGTGGAGTGGTTGAAAAATGAGTTTTAATGACTCCAACCGAAGTGTATGTAAACTTCCGACTTCAACTGTACCTTTGACTATTGGATGTTCTTATAGGCACTATAGTATTGCCAGCCGAATCTCGGGAGTTGTTAGGCTTGAAGTCATTAACGAAGCTGTGCTTCAAGCATTGCGAAGAGCTGCTGGCAAACACAGGAAAGTGCTGTTTGAATGAATGCTTACGAGCCTGCTGCTGCCTACCACCCCTCAGTCAGACTGCTCTATCAAATCATAGACTTAATTATAATATAATAAACACAGAAATACGAGCCTTTGGTCATTAATATGGTCAAATCCAGAAACTATCATTTTGAAAACAAAACGTTTATTCTTTCAGTGAAATATGGAACTGTTCCGTATTTATCAATGTGGGACAACCCTAAGTCTTAATATTGCTGTTACATTGCAAAAACTTTAATTAATGTTATGCCATAATTATGTAAAATTCTGGCAAATTAATGATGGTCTTTGTTCGGAAGAAATGGTCTTCACATAGTTCGCAACGAGCCAGCTGGCCCAAACTGCTGCAGGTGGCCCTGACTCTGTTTACACTGAATGCAAGAGCAGTGACACAATTTCCCTAGTTAATATAGCCTAATAACGGGAATTTCTTTCAACTAAATATGCAAATTTAAAAAATATATACTTGTGTATTGATTTTAAGAAAGGTATTGATGTTTATGTTTAGGCACATTGGTGCTACGATTGTGCTTTTTTCACGAATGCGCTTTTGTTAAATCATCATTGGTGAAGTAGGCTGTGATTCAATGATAAATGAACAGGCACCGCATTGGTTATATACAACGCAGGACAAGCTAGTTAAACTAGTAATATCATCAGCCATGTGTAGTTAACTAGTGATTGTGTTCAGATTGATTGTTTTTTATAAGATAAGTTTAATGCTAGCTAACAACTTTCCATTGGCTCCTTGCTGCACTTGCGTAACAGGTGGTCAGCCTGCCACGCAGTCTCCTCGTGGATTGCAATGTAATCGGCCATAATCGGTGTCCAAAAATGACGTTTACTGATTGTTATGAAAACTTAAATTCGGCCCTAATTAATCGGCCATTCCGATTAATCGGTCGATCTCTAGTCCATGAGTGATTATGCAATTATTAAGCGCGACTCACTTACTGCCATATTAATACATCACTCAGTGAGAGAATATCAAAGTCTGACTCCAACATCTTATACTGTAGTTTGGGGAGAATCCTGTTCACTCCAGTTTTGTCTTTGATCTGGTAAACATAGACTCATTGTACTGGTTTTCTTCTGTCCATGCAGCCAATAACCCCCCCCCCTGTCTTTTTATCCATCCCCCTTTTCTGACTCTCTGTCCAATTTTCATCATGCAAATAAATGCTCTGCTGCCATGCATGTGAAGCAATGCTTCGGAGCGGGAGGGACTGAGTGAGTGGAAAGGCTACAGCCAGAGTCACCACTCACCATCAACACCTCATACACTCTTAATACACAGCACACATTGTTGCATCAAGTTCCATCTCTGTTATCAGGAGCTGCTAGTTTCAGGGAGCGCTAGTAAGACCAGATGGAGTCTTACAGATTCTTGTGGATCATGCAACTGATTCCATGATCGGATTTAATGTTGTTTTCTTCCTTAGGAAAGAAGTGTCCTTCTACGGAAATGGTACGATCTGTTGACGTTGAACAAGGAGGACCTTGCTAAGCTGATCACCTTTGAGTGTGTGAGTATTGTCTTGCTGGATGCAACAGGGGGTGCTGTCCTTGTAATGATTTGTATTTGGTTCTGAGTTGTAAACTGCTTGTGTGTTCTGCACCTCTTAGGGCAAGCCCATGAAGGAGTCCCTGGGGGAGATTGCTTACGCTGCTGGCTTCCTGGAATGGTTCTCTGAGGAGGCGCGCCGTGTCTACGGGGATGTTGTGCCCTCGGCTGCCAAGGACCGTAAGATCCTTCTGCTCAAACAGCCTGTGGGTGTGGCCTCAATCATCACTCCGGTGAGCCGTAATGCTTCATCCATCTACTATCTGTCAGGGATGTCCGTCTTAGGTCCTGGAGAGCTACCTCTGTAATGCGTTTCACTTCCTGCGTAACACCTAGCCTATCCCCCTCCCCCCACACACACAGTGGAACTTCCCCAGTGCTATGATCACCAGGAAAGTGGGTGCTGCCCTGGCCGCGGGCTGCACCGTCGTGGTGAAACCTGCTGAGGACACACCCCTCTCTGCCCTGGCGCTCGCTGAGGTCAGTGCTTCCGTTCCCACAACAACACTCACTGTGTACTATGCCTGGGTCCCCAATAGTAAGACACTTCATTTGTCTAATTAATATGTTTACTTTTTGTGTGTGTAAAGCTGGCGAGTCAGGCCGGGATCCCTGCGGGGGTGTTTAACGTGGTGCCCTGCTCCAGAGAGAAGACCCCCTCCGTTGGGACAGTCCTCTGCACAGACCCCCTGGTGGGGAAGGTCTCCTTCACTGGATCCACTGCCACTGGCAAGGTATGGACACTGATCTAGAATGGCTTCAGAGTTAGTTTAATCAATCCTGAAAATGCAATATACATTTCATGTTCGTCTTAAATCTTGTAGGTGGATAATATTTCAATGAAAAGGCCTGTGATCTTCCTGATAACTCCTCGCTCATCCTCAGATTCTCTTGAAGCTCGCCGCCGACACCGTCAAGAGGGTTTCAATGGAGCTGGGTGGCCATGCCCCCTTCATTGTGTTTGACAGTGCAGATGTGGACAAGGCTGTGACGGGAGCCATGAACTCCAAGTTCAGGAACTCAGGACAGGTACTGGAATAGGGGTTATCTCAAAACAAATCATTTTGTGTCTACTGTGCTGTTCAAACTGTGAAGTACACCAAATCGAAATGTTGCCTGCCATTCTAAAATGGGGTGTCTGAAGTCGTGGTCTAACCTCCATGTCCCTCAATGTGCCCTTTGACCTCCGTAGACATGTGTCTGCTCCAACCGCTTCCTGGTCCAGAGTAGGATCCACGATTGCTTCATAGAGAAGTTGGGGAAAGCCATGGACGCAGAGCTCCGTCTGGGCCACGGCTCTGACCCAAACACCACCCAGGGACCCCTCATCAACGTCCGTGCCTCTGAGAAGGTAACCTGGTTCCTACTGTCAAGAGGGTGTTTGTATTATAACTATACTATACCTGTATTATCTGCATGATGTTGTATTCATGATGTTGTATTTATATTCTGATATGTTACATAACCTTATGATATCCTATGTCTCTCCCAGGTGGAGCACCAGGTAATGGATGCAGTGTCGCGGGGGGCCAAGCTGCTAAGGGGAGGGAAGCGTCTGGACGGCTCGTTCCATCAGCCCACTCTACTGGCTGATGTCACCACAGACATGCTGTGTACCAGAGAGGAAACCTTCGGTCCTCTCCTGCCTGTCATCAGGTCAGTGGAGCTAGGAGAGATCAGACAACTGAAGACTGGATGGATGCTAAAATGGGAGCTAACTCAAGGTGTTTATTCTCTTTTCCTTATGACAGGTTTAACACAGAGGAGGAAGCACTTGCCATTGCCAATGCATCTCATGTGGGTTTAGCAGGTGAGCTAAACAGTATTGTATGCACCTTGCTGTCATGTCTGAAAATCCCTCAAACCTATAATAGAATAATTATTTGACAGAGCCAGTCTGATTTACTAATTACAGTGGGGAGAACAAGTTTTTGGTACAATGCCGATTTTGCAGGTTTTCCTACTTACAAAGCATGTAAGTAGGAAAACCAGAGCCTGAATTCTTACTGGTTAGTAGGTGATCAAATACTTATGTCATGCAATAAAATGCAAATTAATTACTTAAAAATCACACAATGTGATTTTCTGGATTTTTGTTTTAGATTCTGTCTCTCACAGTTGAAGTGTACCTATGATAAAAATTACAGACCTCTACATGCTTTGTAAGTAGGAAACACTGCCGATTTTGCAGGTTATCAAATACAAATAGTTCTCCCCACTGTATATTATTTAATGTAAATAGAAAGTCTATCTCAGAATCTGATTTGATGAGTTTCATTCAACTACGCTCTTCTCCACCCCCCACCCCCTCCCAGGGTACTTCTTTTCCCAGGACGTCAGTCAGATCTGGCGGGTGGCGGAGAATCTGGAGGTAGGCATGGTGGGGGTCAACGAGGGTCTCCTCTCCACCCCAGAGGCCTCCTTCGGCGGGGTCAAACAATCGGGCCTGGGCCGTGAGGGCTCCAAGTACGGCATCGAGGAGTACCTGGACGTCAAGTACATGTGCTTTGGAGGGCTAACCCCCTGAGGGTCCACTGCACCCCCGCCCCCCAAGTAGGAAGCGGTGACTTTGGGAAAAGGGAGGATTCTTAGGCTCTAGTAACAGTTACTTACTCATATTTCACATAAAAAACTACAATGGATTACAATAATCAAATATGATTCCTTCACAAATGGTTGTGATTCTGACCCTCTGCATATGTTGTCATTGAGAGCCTTCATCGCTCAGATACAGGGAAAGAAATATTAACAAACATATGTTAATGCAGTACAACTTAACTGAGAGTCCTGCAGGCTGGTATGGAGTATAGGAAAACCTTTCATAGTATTGACAATGCCATTGGTGGTTGCACTATTATCGCTAACGCCATGGTTCATAGATAGAGTTGAAGTCGGAAGTTTACATACACTTAGGTTGGAGTCATTAAAAATAGTTTTTCAACCACTCCACACATTCCTTGTTAACAAACTATAGTTTTGGCAAGTCGGTCAGGACATCTACTAAGTCATTTTTCCAACAATTGTTTACAGACAGACTATTTCACTTATAATTCACTGTATCACAATTCCAGTGGGTCAGAAGATTACATACACTAAGTTGACTGTGCCTTTATACAGCTTGGAAAATTCCAGAAAATTATGTCATGGCTTTAGAAGCTTCTGATCGGCTAATTGACATCATTTGAGTCAATTGGAGGTGTACCTGTGAATGTATTTCAAGGCCTACCTTCAAACTCAGTGCCTCTTTGTTTGACATCCTGGGAAAATCAAAACAAATCAGCCAAGACTTAAAAAAAGTATAGTCCTCCACAAGTCTGGTTCATACTTGGGAGCAATTTCCAAATGCCTGAAGGTACCACGTTCATCTGTACAAACTGTATAAACACCATGGGACCACGCAGCCGTCATACTGCTCAGCAAGGTGACGCGTTCTGTCTCCTAGAGATGAACGTACTTTGGCGCGAAAAGTGCAAATCAATCCCAGAACGACAGCAAAGGACCCTGTGAAGATGCTGGAGGAAATAGGTACAAAAGTATCTATATCCACAGTAAAACAAGTCCTATATCGACATAACCTGAAAGGCCGCTCAGCAAGGACAAGCCACTGCTCCAAAACCGCCATAAAAAGCCAAACTACGGTTTGCAACTGCACATGGGGACAAAGATCGTACTTTTTTGAGAAATGTCCTCTGGTCTGATGAAACAAAAATGTAACTGTTTGGCCATAATGACCATTAGGTTTGGAGGGAAAGGGGAGGCTTGCAAGCCGAAGAACACCATCCCAACTGTGAAGCACGGGGGTGGCAGCATCATGTTGTGGGGGTTCTTTGCTGCAGGAGGGACTGGTGCACTTCACAAAATAGATGGCATCATGAGGTAGGAAAAGTATGTGGATATATTGAAGCAACATCTCAAGACATCAGTTAAAGCTTGGTCACAAATGGGACTTCCAAATGGACATTGACCCCAAGCATACTTCCAAAGTTGTGGCAAAATGACTTAAGGACAACAAAGTCAATGTATTGGAGTGGCCATCACAAAGCCCTGACTTCAGTCCCATAGAAAATATGTGGGCAGAACTGAAAAAGCATGTGCGAGCAAGGAGGCCTGCAAACCTGACATTACACCAGCTCTGTCAGAAGGAATGGGCCAAAATTCACCCAACGTATTGTGGAAAGCTTGTGGAAGGCAACCTGAAACGTTTGACCCAAGTTAAACAATTTAAAAAGGCAATGCTACCAAATACTAATTGAGTGTATGTAAACGTCTGACCCACTGGGAATGTGATGAAAGAAATAAAAGCTGAAATGAATCACTCTGGTATTATTCTGACATTTCACATTCTTAAAATAGTGGTAATCCTAACTGATTGTTACTAGGATTAAATGTCAGGAATTGTGAAAAACTGAGTTTAAATGTATTTGGCTCAGGTGAATGTACATTTCCGACTTCAACTGTATGTGTAAGAAGCTGCCGAGAAATCCATGTCTCAAGTTTCATGCTCTACATCGTTTCCTCTCCTCATCCTCTCTGACCACTGGCCTATAAGAACTGGTGAAGGGAAAGCAATATGGTGACAACCCAAACCAGTTATCCCGGTCCGTTAAAAGGAGAGTTAAAGACCCAGTGCAGTCTAAACATGAATTTCCAATGTTTTTATATATATTTCTACACTGAGGTTGGAAAATGGTGATAATGCCATTTTAGTTTAATAGCTGCTTGGAAAGCTGCTTGGAAAGTCTGAAATATCAGGGATTTTTGGTGGGATGGAGTTTTGGTCTGCCTGGTGACATCACCAGGTGGTAAATTCTCGGCCAATAACCACTTATTTTCAGTTTCCCCCTCCTCACTCAGACCACTCCCAGGTAGTCTTAGCAAAATTATTGTTTGAGAAATTGCTCTTTGCTAAGAAGCTATATTTGTTGCTTTGTTTTCAATTATAATGGTCAAAATCACAGTAATGTACTTAATTGTTACCAGATATTATTTGATGTTGAGATAAAAACAGCTGCATTGGAACTTTTAAAGGGTAGTCCCTTAAAGAGGAGGAGAGGAAGCCACAATAGTATTTGGACATCACCCCATACACTTCTCCAACCTGTGGGATCCCATAACGATCTGGACCTACAAATGTGTGTTCTCAATGTAGGATTGGGCCCTCAATGAGGAGCACTGTGTAACTTGATGCCTAGCGTAGAGTTGGGTAGATTTAATAAGCACGTCAATTGCAAACGGTTGAGATTATTAATATGCACAAGAGACATCTGTTTAATAGGAAGATGATTTATATTTTGGCTTTTTTCCAGAAAAGGGAGCTTGGCTGTATCCAAATGCCAGCTGTATTAGATATGTCACTTGATCATTATGTAGTGAAATTATGAATGACACTATTTTGGTTACAATTGTTGGGCTAAGCATCCTCTGTTGTAAATAGTTTTTAAAAAACTGTCCTTACTACTTAAAAACTACTTAAAAACCATCTATTGTAGACCATGCCCCTACATTATAGGATATGGTGTTGTCGTTGTTAACTAGTCTTCCCACATACAATATATTACACAGCAGAGCTGCCTTCTGCTATTCAGACAGGTGGTACACACTGCGTGCTGTATCGGAGCCTGCAATGTAAATGCTGTGTTCTCTGAAACTGAAGTAATGTCTCTTGCCAAACATTGTCTCCTAAGTGCCAATTGAATGATTTGACAAATTCTGTTTTCTAGTTGTGACATTGTTATTGTAAAAAATTAAATAAAAATATATTTCTAACTATTGTAAATATTATAGGAGTATTTCAGAAAATATCAAATAAATGACTGTGAGTTACTTTTGTTTGTCGAACAATTTAATTTGGTTTACCTTAGATTAGTGTTTCCCAACCCTGGTCCTGGAGTACTCCCAACAGTACACCCTTTTGTTCAGTCAGGTGTGCTTGTCCAGGGTTACGATAAAACGTGTGCTGTCGAGGGAATTGGTGGACCAGGGTTGGGAAACACTGCCTTACATCTTACTATCCCTTTTGGACAGGAAAGAAAATTAAACAGGATTCAGTACACTGTTCATTGATTTGATGCATTTGTTTTATTTCTGGCAATATATTATCTGTAAAAACATTGGTAGCTGTAATTAGTTAAGTAAACAGAGCAAATACCAGAACGTGGGTGGTGTAATGGGAAAAATCCATGACTGTTAGTGTTTCTGTCCAGATTGGGGAAATATCTCCCCAGTCGCTTACGAGAACAACAAATGTAAAGCAACCATTGGACATGGTTATGTTGCTTTAATGTCGAAAGTATTTCATCCATTCCATCAATGGTTACCTGTCCTGCATAGTAACGTTACTTATCAAATCCAACAGTCCTCTTCGTAACCCTTAAACTCCTGACTGTCCTGTCAATCATTATTTTGCACTATACTCATGTAATCAGACATTCTCTGACACTGAAATCAGGAGGCAAAAATCCATCATTACACAAAGGAATTACTGATTGAAAGCATGTCACCCACCATGTTCAAGTTAGATAATAGATCTTACCAAGGGAAGGAAGAAAGGATGCTTTGCCAAGTACTTGGATAGAACAGGGTCTCTGTCAGCCACAGGTTTATGGTGCATAGTGCAGTTTGGCACCTTTATGGATTGTCCCATGAAATGCCTGGTTCTGTTTCTTCGGGCCCATTTATGAGACCTATTATGCTTATTTAGCATAAAGAAGCTTTAAAATGAGAAAGATACCAAAACTATACAACTAGTTTGGAGGACAAGGGTGCAAGCTCAATACAGTAGTTCAGATACAGTAAAATGCTGTGTTGTATTGTGTCAAAGTCCAAGCCACTCATAGAGAGAGATCACAGAGAAATTGAGTTAGATTCTGATTAAATCATTCACGAGTAGCATCACAAGATGGACTTTGGGTAGTAAATGTAAGAATCATGACACTTTTTCTCAAATGTGCACTCAAGCCATTTTGACAAATCCAATTTGTCAAATAATTTACAGGAGAGGCGTCAGACGCTCACAACCAGGGTTGGGCTTGTCTCCATTTCCTATAGAATAATGACAGTAAAAAAACATTATTGGATAACAAGGCAAAGTTAAAGGTCAGTAGTAGTCGGTAGACTAGTATGCATAATGGATAGTTGTATGTACATTCACCAATCTGGTTATCTGTAGAAGTATGTGAGGCCACAGAACCTCACTGTGCTCCTCACAAAGAGCACCTTCATACTTAGTGTCGAATCATTCAAACAGTCTGTATGCATGTAAACTCAATGCTACTGTTAGTTCCCAGAATCCAGCCCAACTTTAGTATTCTACGGCCCTTGGATTTTCACATCTCCCTGGTGCTGAGTTGTCCAATGAATGTCATAGAAAGTACACACCTGGTTGAAACCAGTATTTGAATAGAAGACGAGACCGAAAACAAGCAGACACTATGGCACTCGAGCTGTGCACCCCTGCCATAATCCCAAAAGTGGGTTTCACTCATGTTGTCTGATAACCACCCCAGTTCTGTGTGTTCCTACTCATCCGAAGGTGTTCCCGTTGCGGGCAGCCTGAGCATTGGTCCGGTTTCTGCTCCGGACCGGTCGGTCTCGGCTGAAGATGGTGTCCTGGTCACTGTCCAGCTCTGACTCGGACATCATGAGGCTGGAGTTGTGCTCTGTGCTCCTGTGTTTGATGTCTGAGAAGGGGACCGACCAGGTAGATCATGGCAGGGTCAACAAAAACAGGAATGTTTTGAAATGTGTTGATTGAAAAATCAGACACTTACTGTATTTGGGCCTTAGCTCCATTTTCTCCTGTTCGTCCATGTTGTCCAGTATAGTGTACTTGGTTTTCTTCCTGACCTTAGTGCGACTCCTCCTAAACATAAAAAAAAACACATTTCTATTAAAGTTCCAATGCAGCCTTTAAAAAAAATATTGATATCAAATAATTTCCAGGTAACAATTAAGTACCTTACTATGATTGTTTTCAATTAAAATAGTTTAAAAGATACAAAAAATTACTTGTTAGCTAAAAGCCATTTCTCAAGCAACAATTTTGCTAGGACTTTCTGGGAGTGGTCTGAGTGGGGAGGGGGAAACTGAAAACTTGCTGTTATTGGCAGAGAGGTTTGGAACTCTCTTTCTTATTGGTCTATTAACTAATTTACCACCAGGCGATGTCAACAGGCAGGCCAAAACCCCATCCAACCAAAACAGGCAGTAATTTCAGGCAGTCTTTACAAACAGCTCTTACACTAAAATGGCAATATCATAATTTTCACAATTTCACAGTATTATTCCAACGTCATAGTGTGGAAATACTGTATATATACAGTGCCAGTCAAGTTTGGACACACCAACTCATTCCAGGGTTTTTCTTTATTTGTACTATTTTCTACATTGTAGAATAGTGAATACATCACAACTATGAAATAACACATATGGAATTATGTAGTAACCAAAAAAGTGTTAAACAAATCCAAATATATTTTATATTTAAGATTCTTCAAAGTAGCCACCTTTCGCCTTGATGACAGATTAGCACACTTGGCATTCTCTCAACCAGCTTCACCTGGAATGCTTTTCCAACAGTCTTGAAGGAGTTCCCGCATATGCTGAGAACTTGTTGGCTGCTTTTCCGTGAAGAGGCGACTCCGGGATGCTGGCCTTCTAAGGGAGAGTACCTCTGTCCAGTGTCTGTGTTATTTTGTCCATCTTAATATTTTATTTTTATTGGCCAGTCTAAGATATGGCTTTTTCTTTTCAACTCTGCCTAGAAGGCCAGCATACCGGAGTCATCTCTTTACTGTTGACGTTGAGACTGGTGGTTTTTGTGGGGACTATTTAATGAAGCTGCCAGTTGAGGATTTGTGAGGTGACTGTTTCTCAAACTAGACACTCTAATGTACTTGTCCTCTTGCTCAGTTGTGCACCGGGGCCTCCCACTTTCTATTCTGGTTAGAGACAGTTTGCTCTGTTCTGTGAAGGAAGTAGTACACAGCGTTGAACGAGATCTTCAGTTTCTTGGCAATTTCTCTCTTGGAATAGCCTTCATTTCTCAGAACAAGAATAGACTGACGAGTTTCAGGTGAAAGTTCTTTGTTTCTGGACATTTTGAGCCTATAATCGAACCCACAAATGCTGATGTTCCAGATACTCAACTAGTCTAAAGGCCAGTTTTATTGCTTCTTTCATCAAAACAACAGTTTTCAGTTGTGCTAACATAATTGCAAAAGGGTTTTCTAATGATCAATTAGCCTTTTAAAATGATAAATTGGATTAGCTAACACAACGTGCCATTGGAACACAGGACTGATAGTTGCTGATAATCGGCCTCTGTACACCTATGTAGATATTCCATAAAATAATCTGCCGTTTCCAGCTACAATAGTCATTTACAACATTAACAATGTCTACACTGTATTTCTGATCAATTTGATGTTATTTTAATGGACAAAAAATTTGCTTTTCTTTCAAAAACAAGGACATTTCTAAGTGACCCCAAACCTTTGAACGGTAGTGTATATATAAAACACAGGAAATCACATGTTTTACTGCACTGGGCCTTTAACAAACAGCTAATCATAAAATCTATATAGGACCTTGCTGTGTGTCTGAGCAAGAAAAGAAAAGTCACCTTTTGCAGCAGTACACACATGCCCAAGTGACTGTCACGATGAAGACAATGACCATGAAGAAGGACAGGATGAAGTAGAGAACCCGCCACTCTGCCAAACATAAGAGAGAAAAGACTGGCACTGTGAATGTAGCATCTCACAGCAGACGGGGCAAAAACTATGTCATCCTCTCAGGACCGATGAATGAACATAGCTCACCACAGTTGCTCTCTCCGTCGCCAAAGAACCTGCGAATTAGGTTCTCCGTCCAAAAGGGGTCACAGACACACTCCTTGGTGATTGGGTCACACGTTCCATGGCCCGAGCAGCGGAGCAAGCACACTGTGTGGGGTGTGGGATGAACACCAATACACAAACAGGATCAGCATACACCACGGCAGAGGACAAAGACAGACAGCTTTCTTAGTCACCAAGTGATGAGATCTAATTTAATCTCTCATGTAATAGAATCAGAGATGGTCTATAATGTTGTTATAACATTTGAACAGGCTTTGATATAATATGGTATGATAAGGCAAGATGTGGTGTTCTGTGTTGTGGTACTCACTGACTGTATCCACTCGAAGGACTCTGAAGAGCAGGTAGTCAGTCTTCTCCCTCAGCAGCTGACCACGCAGCACACTGGCCAGTTTAGGACCAGGGACTGGCCCCTCAGGACCCTGCACTGAGAACCTCAGCACTGTGCTACACGCACACACACACACACACACACACACACACACACACACACACACACACACACACACACACACACACACACACACACACACACACACACACACACACACACACACACACACACACACACACACACACACACACACACACACACACACACACACACACACAATGCAGTAATACAATGTGTAAAAACACAACCATGTATGTTTTGTATGTGTTTGCTGCATTGGGCAGTACCTGAGATCTGAGTGTCCCCATAGGCACCTGAGGTGGATGTCATTGTCCAGGACATGGAGCAGTGCTGCCAACTGTCTGAGCACTGTGTCCTTCTGTGACACACTCACCTGGGCCAGCGCCACCAACATCTCCACCTCTACCTCCTCACGACCACCAGGGTCTGTGGTGTCGTAGCAGAATCAGAATTAGTTAGGTAACATTGATAAATAAGATGCTGTATCTACTTTCATAAATATGCTTATGTGGAAAGTCACTTGGGGCCCAGAGAGGGGAGAGGTCAGGATTGTCTTCATATGTGAGGGTGAAGGGCTCCACAATGTCTGTACACCAGTCACTCCCTACTTTTCCCATTGGGGGGAGGAGTATGGCAGTGTCTGGAACCGTTGTATGTCCCCTCTGATGTCGAAACTTGTCTTTCATAGTATATGACCTAGAGGCTCACTCCTCTCTGTGAGCTTGTCCAGGGGGGGTTGTATTTGAGATGGGTGTATCTAGAATTGACAATTGATATATGCCATTGGATGAGGTAATGTTTTAGTAATAGGAAGTACCAAGAACGAGAAGTAGAACCTCATCTAAGAGAGCAAACTGAACAATAATTTATAGCTAATGCTATCTGGCTATGGGATACTCCTCTCTCAAGTAAAAGTCTTACTTTGTGCAGTTTTCCTAAGTCCTGTGGTTCGTCATTATGATTTGAGAGGGGTGGATCTTTGCTATAAAAGATCTCAGTTGCCATTTTGTAAGCACTTTCAGAGAATTCATTTATAGACACTGAATTGATCTGAGAGTCACAGGGCTATGGTGAAGCTCATTTCATTAAAATATTACGTTTATGTATAACTCTGACTGGTGTGTGGTTTGTAACTCTCCTTATTTAGTAATACAGGAAATTTCCATGACAGTGGACACACACACTGTCTGAGAACATAAACACTCTGACAGAACACACATACAGTGGGGCAAAAAAGTATTTAGTCAGCAACCAATTGTGCAAGTTCTCCCACTTAAAAAGATGAGAGAGGCCTGTAATTTTGATCATAGGTACACTTCAACTATGACAGACAAAATTAGGGGACAAAATCCAGAAAATCATATTTTAGGATTTTTTATGAATTTATTTACAAATTATGGTGGAAAATAAGTATTTGGTCACCTACAAACAAGCAACATTTCTGGCTCTCACAGACCTGTAACTTCTTCTTTAAGAGGCTCCTCTGTCCTCCACTCGTTACCTGTATTAATGGCACCTGTTTGAACTTGTTATCAGTATCAAAGACACCTGTCCACAACCTCAAACAGTCACACTCCAATCTCCACTATGGCCAAGACCAAAGAGCTGTCAAAGGACACCAGAAACAAAATTGTAGACCTGCACCAGGCTGGGATGACTGAATCTGCAATAGGTAAGCAGCTTGGTTTGAAGAAATCAACTGTGGGAAGACATACAAGACCACTGATAATCTCCCTCGATCTGGGGCTCCACGCAAGATCTCACCCCGTGGGGTCAAAATGATCACAAGAACGGTGAGCAAAAATCCCAGAACCACATGGGGGGACCTAGTGAATGACCTGCAGAGAGCTGGGACCAAAGTAACAAAGCCTACCATCAGTAACGCACTATGCCGCAAGGGACTCAAATCCTGCAGTGCCAGACGTGTCCCCCTGCTTAAACCAGTACATGTCCAGGCCCGTCTGAAGTTTGCTAGAGAGCATTTGGATGATCCAGAAGAAGATTGGGAGAATGTCATACGGTCAGATGAAACCAAAATAGAACTTTTTGGTAAAAACTCAACTCGTCGTGTTTGGAGGACAAAGAATGCTGAGTTGCATCCAAAGAACACCATACCTACTGTGAAGCATGGGGGTGGAAACATCATGCTTTGGGGCTGTTTTTCTGCAAAGGGACCAGGACGACTGATCCGTGTAAAGGAAAGAATGAATGGGGCCATGTATCGTGAGATTTTGAGTGAAAACCTCCTTCCATCAGCAAGGGCATTGAAGATGAAACGTGGCTGGGTCTTTCAGCATGACAATGATCCCAAACACACCGCCCAGGCAATGAAGGAGTGGCTTTGTAAGAAGCATTTCAAGGTTGCCCAGCAACAGCCCCAAAACATCACTGCTCTAGAGGAGATCTGCATGGAGGAATGGGCCAAAATACCAGCAACAGTGTGTGAAAAACCTTGTGAAGACTTACAGAAAACATTTGACCTCTGTCATTGCCAACAAAGGGTAAATAACAAAGTATTGAGATAAACTTTTGTTATTGACCAAATACTTATTTTCCACCATAATTTGCAAATAAATTCTGACGAAATACTTTTTTGCCCCACTGTGTGCTGTACGTGCTGTTCAGCTCTTCCTCCTAATGCTCGGCATGGTCCGTGGGGAAACACAGTCTGAGCACACACATCTACCTGGCCGCACTTCCACGGTGGCTGTGGCGGTGCTGCTGCGTCCCTGGGTGTCTGTGACATGCAGCTGGAACACATAGGTCCCCTCCACCAAGTTGGCCAGGTACAGTAAGGCCTGCTGCTCTGAACCATACAGCACATCCTGGGGAAACAACAGGACAGAGTAGTTCCTACCTTAAAGTAGTTTCTACTTCCTACCTTCCTACCAGTTTAGCTAACAGCATATTACAAGTTCAAACTATATTTACCGTATACCTAAGTATCAAGACTCCTCTCACTCACCCCAGCAGCAGGGCTCTGACTGTCCCGGACCCAGAGGAAGTGCACCTCGGCTGGGTCACCATCCGTCACTGAGCCTCTGAGCACCAGGGAGTTGTTGGGCAAGGTGAGTGTATGGCTGCCGCTGGCGTGCGCTACAGGGGGAAGGCTTCTGGCTGAGGATGGACAACAGGCTATAGATGAGTACCATCATACTCAACCAGCCTGGGGGATGATGTCTCATCTTGTTTTTAACAGTTTTGCTGTGTTTGAAGCATTGTGTGTTTTCTTAGCAGGTTGACGTTTGTCATTAATTATTATTAGGGTTAGCAGTGTGGTTAAGCTTAGGTTTAAAATCAAATTGTATTGCTTTGTGACTGTGCCAGCTAGTGACCACTCTGCAGAGCTGCCTCCAGTACATGAGTCATCCCAATAAATGCCAACCTGTGTTTTCTTACCCTCTTGAACCCTGACTGTGAGAAAGGCACTGTCTGTCAGCCCTTCCTGGTCACTCACAGTCAGACTAAATGTATAGCGGCCCGCTCTGAGGCCCGTTA
The DNA here is from genome assembly GCF_036934945.1 of Oncorhynchus masou masou. Lineage (NCBI taxonomy): Eukaryota > Metazoa > Chordata > Actinopteri > Salmoniformes > Salmonidae > Oncorhynchus > Oncorhynchus masou. The sequence goes on from NC_088240.1 coordinate 65,510,399, forward strand.
CTATGGCTACGGGCTTGTCCACACCCTCTGTCCTTGACCCTGGAGGACCTCTAAAAAACAACACAGAAAAGCATCATGAGAAAGCTCTTCAGCTTGTTCTTCATATCTTCATAGACTTTTCTGGACACAACCTTTGACCTATATGAACAGCGTTGGTACCTGATGGTGTCCCAGTGGTAGCTAGTGACGGCGTGGTCATCAGTGCTGCTGCTTCCGTCCAGGGTAATGCTGGTCACTGGGAGGGTCAGCTGCCTGTTAGGACCCACTACAGCCACAGGGGCTCCGTTTGACTCCTTGACCTCAGCTATGGGGGTGTTTTTGTTCTCTATGGGACAGAGCAAAACAGATCATCTGTTGAAACATGTCCTATGCATGTTTAGATACCCTTGGGTTTACTACTAGGTGGACTAAGGTAAGGGAATGCCTGAGGTAAACTGCTTGAGGACAATCTAATGTTGTAAAACATATCTGATACTCTGTTATAATCTTAATACTGTCCTTATGTCATTTACCTGTCATCTGAGTGGCAGCGGTAGTGACAGAGGAGGTGGCTGCAGTAGGGTCACCCTGTCTGTGGACCAGGGTAGCAGCAAGGTCAGGGCTTGAGGTGGGAGTGAGGGTGTCATGGCTGGGGTAGGGCAGTCGGTCATTCTCCACTGGCTGAATAACCTTCACTGTAGCCGTGGTGGAGTCTGACAACCCTTCAGAATCTGTAATGGTCAACCTGGAAAAAAATCAATATGAATCCAGCTACTCTTGTACGCTTGTATTGTAGTGGTGGGGGAAACATTGATGGTAATGGCTTACACAGTATCTATGTCACGTTTCCATGAGGCTTCATTCATAGATATAACTATCTGAAGTCAGAAAACCTTTGTATTATTGTTGGTTAAACACCAACTATGATTAATAGAGACCATATACTGTAATTATTAGTGCAGTCTGACCTGTGTTCCATGGTAGAGCAGCATACCCAAACTATTTTTTCTTCCATTCATTATTTGATTTTCAATCCTTGAATTGACTGAGATGAAATTGAATTGGACCCCAAGTCTAGGCCACAGAGGTCCTATCCATACCTGAATGTGTACTCCCCAGGGGCAAGGTTGGATAGGTTGGGAATCTGTGTGTCTGAGAAAGCTCCAAGCTCTATGGATGGACCTCCAAGCTGCTCCCAGTGATGGCTGATGATCACTCCATCATCAGTACTCTCTGTGAGGGACCATCAAACACAAGATAGGACAAACGGACAACATAATATATCATTAGCTGGGTGCTTGATAGAATTCATAGTCAAATAATTGGATAGGACAGATTGAAATACTGGCTAACGTTATTTAAATACAGCAGTAAGACAATGAAACGACCCAAAACAGATCTTCATCTTCGATTTAAACATTGTTTTTGTTTCACATCAATAAATGTTGGAGCATTTGAGTGTGCATGCCCTAATGGCTCTTCGTCCAGTTTTTGATATAGACTGAACTCCTTGATCTGTAATGTTCATTCATCTCTCTGATACTACTGCTCTGGTGACAAGAGGAAGACTGCCCTCTACTGATTCATCAACACCATGTCCAGCAGCATCTTGACACCCACAGGGGAACATTTCTCCTTACCATTTCTCATTTTGGGGGACTGTCATGATGATAAATATTTAGATAATACATGAAGCCAAAAGCTAAAACAAATGATTCATTGAGGTTGTTACAAACTTGGAAAAGAAAGAACAAGCTGATACGAAAACCATTTCTCGATTGAATGAATATGGTCTTACCTTTACATTTTAGTAATTTAGCCGACACTCTTTTCCAGAGCGAAATACAGGAGCAACTAGGATTAAGTGCCTGGGTCAAGGGCACAGACAGATTTTTCACCTAGTCTGCTCTGGGATTTGGTTACTGGCCCAACGCTCCTAACCACAAGGCTACCTGCCACCCCAGCTATATAGTATTATATGCAAACTATTCAATTACACAATATTTGAAACAGATAGCTTATTTTGTTTACAATAATACAGTAATTGTTAGTTTATAAGGTGATTAGAAGTAGAATATACACGCCACGGTGGAAATGGCCACTTCTTTGTTCCCCTCTTTAATTGGGATGTTTTGTTCCAGTCTATCTTTTTTCAGTATTTGACATTGTTTATTTTAAAATGCAACCCGAATGTAAATTCAGCTTGTAAACTCAATCAACATTTCCCCCACATTTCATATATTTAAGTCAGAGGAGAATCACTTTGTCCAAAGTGACAGTGGCCTACATGCTAAATCTCTGGTCTCCAAGGGGAAAAGTCACAGCTCCATCTCTTGGCTCAAAGGGCAAAGCCGCTACCGGTGACCTGCACCACCCGTCAAAGCCCCAAAAGACCAAAGTCCTATATGAGTCCATCCTGCTTGTTGACCCCAGAAACTCCAATGAAATCAGGATGATCCTGAGGAAGGTTGGTTGTCTAGGCTCATCTCAGACGGCTGTGTCATGTCCTAAGCTGTCCCAGCGGGTCTCACAGTGTCCAGTCTTGACCCAGAGTGCTGTGCAGCATGTGGAGGGCAGTGCCAGTCAGGTGCATGGCCACGTTTCCTGCCCACTGACAGAGAAGCAGCTGAACAACTTAACAAAGAAAAAAATGAAAAGATTGGAAGATTGGTGTAATTTCCGGTCACAACTTGCAGACTTGTTTACGTGCTGCTGTGCGTTTTGTTGCTAACCTTACTTTGCTAACCTGACAACTTTACGGTTTTTACTTTTAGTTTTTCCCTCACTCAACTTTTTTTCATTCAACTTTTTCACTCGGACGCTTTGTCGCTGTACTCATAATATACATGAGAACGATCGCCTTACGGCGAGGACCGCCGTGCTGCAAGCCCAGCTTCAGACACAATCGTTAAGCAAGAGTAATTTCAGTGTAGGAAAGAATGAAACAGCAGTACAGATAGTAGTATAAATCCCCTCGCTCAGTCCCCGCTGCTGGACAAATTTCTCATGGCTTCTGGAGGGAAATGCTGTAGGAATGCTCAACCAGTGTCGCTCATTCAGCCGACAGAAACTTTCAACGGGTTCTCCCCATTAAGCAGCGAGTCGGAGTCAGAGGCCGAGCCTTCTCTGGTCTCCACTCCTCCTGTTACGGGGTTTGAGACGCCGAAGCCTCCCACCATTAGCTCTGACAAATTGAAAACCCTAGTCATTGGTGACTCCATTACCCGCAGTATTAGACTTAAAACGAATCATCCAGCGATCATACACTGTTTACCAGGGGGCAGGGCTACCGACGTTAAGGCTAATCTGAAGATGGTGCTGGCTAAAGCTAAAACTGGTGAGTGTAGAGAGTATAGAGATATTGTTATCCACGCCGGCACCAACGATGTTAGGATGACAGTCAGAGGTCACCAAGCGCAACATAGCTTCAGCGTGTAAATCAGCTAGAAAGATGTGTCGGCATCGAGTAATTGTCTCTGGCCCCCTCCCAGTTAGGGGGAGTGATGAGCTCTACAGCAGAGTCTCACAACTCAATCGCTGGTTGAAAACTGTTTTCTGCCCCTCCCAATAGATATAATTTGTAGATAATTGGCCCTCTTTCTGGGACTCACCCACAAACAGGACCAAGCCTGGCCTGTTGAGGAGTGACAGACCCCATCCTAGCTGGAGGGGTGCTCTTATCTTATCTACGAACATAGACAGGGCTCTAACTGCCCTAGCTCCACAATGAGATTGGGTGCAGGCCAGGCAGCAGGCTGTTAGCCAACCTGACAGCTTAGTGGAGTCTGCCACTAGCACAGTCAGTGTAGTCAGCTCAGCTATCCCCATTGAGACCGTGTCTGTGCCTCGACCTAGGTTGGGCAAAACTAAACATTGCAGTGTTTGCCTTAGCAATCTCACTAGAATAAAGACCTCCTCCATTCCTGACATTATTGAAAGAGATTGTGATACCTCACATCTCAAAATAGGGCTACTTCCAAGGCAGTTATAGTCAATGAACGAATCACTGATCACAATCTTGATGTGATTGGCCTGACTGAAACATGGCTTAAGCCTGATGAATTTACTGTGTTAAATGAGGCCTCACCTCCTGGTTACACTAGTGAACATATCCCACACGCATCCCGCAAAGGCGGAGGTGTTGCTAACATTTACGATAGCAAATTTGAATTTACAAAAAAAAAGAAGACATTTTTGTCTTTTGGGCTTCTAATCATGAAATCTGTGCAGCCTACTCAATCACGTTTTATAGCTACTGTTTACAGGCCTCCTGGGCCATATACAGCGTTCCTCACTGAGTTCCCCGAATTCCTATCGGACCTTGTAGTCATAGCAGATAATATTCAAATTTTTGGTGACTTTAATATTCACTTGGGAAAGTCCACAGACCCACTCCAAAAGGCATTCGGAGCCATCATCGACTCAGTTTTGTCCAACATGTCTCCGGACCTACTCACTGCCACAGTCATACTCTGGACCTAGTTTTGTCCCATGAAATAAATGTTGTGGATCTTAATGTTTTTCCTCATAATCCTGTACTATCGGACCACCATTTTTATTATGTTTGCAATCGCAACAAATAATCTGCTCAGACCCCAACCAAGGATCATCAAAATTTGTGCTATAAATTCCCAAAGATTCCTTGATGCCCTTCCAGTCTCCCTCTGCCTACCCAAGGACGTCAGGGGACAAAAATCAGTTTACCACCTAACTGAGGAACTCAATTTAACCTTGCGTAATACCCTAGATGCAGTTGCACCCCTAAAAACTAAAATCATTTGTCATAAGAAACTAGTTCCCTGGTATACACAAAATATCCGAGCTCTTATGCAAGCTTCCAGAAAATTGGAATGGAAATGGCGCCACACCAAACTGGAAGTCTTCCGACTAGCTTGGAAAGACAGTACCGTGCAATATCGAAGAGCCCTCACTGCTGCTTGATCATCCTATTTTTCCAATTTAATTGAGGAAAATATGAACAATCCTAAATTTATTTTTGATACTGTCGCAAAGCACACTAAAAAGCAGCATTCCCCAAGAGAGGATGGCTTTCACTTCAGCAGTAATAAATTCATGAACTTCTTTGAGGAAAAGATCATGATCATTAGAAAGCCAATTACGGACTCCTCTTTAAATCTGCGTATTCCTCCAAAGCTCAGTTGTCCTGAGTCTGCACAACTCTGCCAGGACCTAGGATCAAGAAAGACACTCAAGTGTTTTAGTAGTGTATCTCTTAACACAACGATGAAAATAATCATGGCCTCTAAACCTTCAAGCTGCATACTGGACCTTATTCCAGCTAAACTACTGAAAGAGCTGATTCCTGTGCTTGGCCCTCCTATGTTGAACATAATAAACGGCTCTCTATCCACCGGATGTGTACCAAACTCACTAAAAGTGGCAGTAATAAAGCTTCTCTTGAAAAAGCCAAACCTTGACCCAGAAAATATTTTAAAAACTATCTGCCTATATCGAATATCCCATTCCTCTCAAAAAAAATGGAAAAAGCTGTTGCGCAGCAACTCACTGCCTTCCTGAAGACAAACAATGTATACCAAATGCTTCAGTCTGGTTTTAGACCCCATCATATCACGGAGACTGCACTTGTGAAGGTAGTAAATTACCTTTTAATGGCGTCAGACCAAGGCTTTGATCTGTCCTCGTGCTCCTAGACCTTAGTGCTGCTTTTGATACCATTGACCACCACATTCTTTTGGAGAGATTGGAAAACCAAATTGGTCTACACAGACAAGTTCTGGCCTGGTTTAGATCTTATCTGTCGGTAAGATATCAGTTTGTCTCTGTGGATGGCTTGTCCTCTGACAAATCAACTGTAAATTTTCGGTGTTCCTCGAGGTTCCGTTTTAGGACCACTATTGTTTTCACTATATATTTTACCTCTTGGGGGTGTCATTCGAAAACATAATGTTAAATTTCACTGCTACGCGGATGACACACAGCTGTAGATTTCAATGAAACATGGTGAAGCCCCAAAATTGCCCTTGCTAGAAGCATGTGTTTCAGACATAAGGAAGTGGATGGCTGCAAACTTTCTACTTTTAAACTCGGACAAAACAGAGATGCTTGTTCCAGGTCCCAAGAAACAAGGAGATAATCTGTTGAATCTGACAATTAAACTTGATGGTTGTACAGTCGTCTCAAATAAAACTATGAAGGACCTCTGCGTTACTCTGGACCCTGATGTCTTTTTAAACGAACATATCAAGACTGTTTCAAGGACAGCTTTTTTCCATCTAAGTAACATTGCAAAAATCAGAAATGTTCTGCCCAAAAATTCTGCAGAAAAATTAATCCATGCTTTTGTTACTTCGAGCTTAGACTACTGCAATGCTCTACTTTCCAGCTACCCGGATAAAGCAATAGATAAACTTCAGTTAGTGCTAAATACGGCTGCTAGAATCCTGACTAGGACCACAAAATTTGATCATATTACCCCAGTGCTAGCCTCCCTACACTGGCTGCCTGTTAAGGCAAGTGCTGATTTCAGGATTTACTGCTAACCTACAAAGCATTGCATGAGCTTGCTTCTACATATCTTTCCGATTTGGTCCTACCGTACATACAATTAGGCCTCCTAATTGTCCCTAGAATTTCTAAGCAAAACAGCTGGAGGCAGGGCTTTCTCCTATAGAGCTTCATTTTAAGTATTTACTGAAGACTCATCTCTTCAGTAGGTCCTATGATTGAGTGTAGTCTGGCCCAGGAGTGTGAAGGTGAACGGAAAGGCACTGGAGCAACGAACCACAATTGCTATCACTGCCTGGCCGGTTCCCCTCTCTCCACTGGGATTCTCTGCCTCTAACCCTATTACAGGGGCTGAATCACTGGCTTACTGGTACTCTTCCATGCCGTCCCGAGGAGGGGTGCGTCACTTGAGTGGGTTGAGTCACTGACGTGGTCTTCCTGTCTGGGTTGCCCCACCATACTCGGCCTTGTCTCAGGATGGTAAGTTGGTGGTTGAAGATATCCCTCACGTGGTGTAGGGGCTGTGCTTTGGTAAAGTGGGTGGGGTTATATCCTGCCTGTTTGACCCTGTCCGGGGATATCATCAGATGGGGCCACAGTGTCTTCTGACCCCTCCTTTCTCAGCCTCCAGTATTTATGCTGCAGTAGTTTATGTGTTGGGGGCTAGGGTCAGTCTGTTATATCTGGAGTATTTCTCCTGTCTTATCTGGTGTCCTGTGTGATTTTAAGTATGCTCTCTCTAATTCTCTCTTTCTCTCTCTCGGAGGACCTGAGCCATGGGACCATGCCTCAGGACTACCTAGCATGATGACTCCTTGCTGTTCCCAGTCCACCTGGCCATGCTGCTGCTCCAGTTTCAACTGTTCTGCCTGCGGCTATGGAACCCTGACCTGTTCACCGGACATGCTACCTGTCCCAGACCTGCTGTTTTCAACCCTCTAGAGACAGCAGGAGCAGTAGAGATACTCTCAATGATTGGCTATGAAAAGCCTACTGACATTTACTCCTGAGGTGCTGACATGTTGCACCCTTGACAACTACTATGATTATTATTATTTGACCATGCTGGTCATTCATGAATATATTGAACATCTTGGCCATGTTCTGTTATAATCTCCACCCGGTACAGCCAGAAGAGGACTGGCCACCCCTCATAGCCTGGTTCCTCTCTAGGTTTCTTCCTAGGTTTTGGCCTTTCTAGGGAGTTTTTCCTAGCCACCATGCTTCTACACCTGCATTGCTTGCTTTTTTGTTTTGTTTTTTTTGGCTGGGTTCTGTACAGCACTTTGAGATATCAGCTGATCTAAGAAGGGATATATAAATATATTTGATTGGAAGTTAACAATAATACAGAAATAATTAAAGCCAACTGCAGAGGTCTAAAGTGATCCTCAAGCTGCAACAGGCTGAAACCCGGACTGAAGACAACAGCCATCTAGATGGAAGGGGGCTCTGCCAGTACGTCAGATAAATCGTCTATCAGCAAGGGATTAAAGAGAACAGCCAGCCAGATGGAATGAGGAAGCTCAACCTGTACCTCAGGGGAGTCTGTGTAACGGTTTTTGTCCTCCTCTTCTGAGGAGGAGTAGGAAGGATCGGACCAATGCGCAGATTGGTAAGTGTCCATAATATAATTTTAATGAAATATAACTGAACACAGAAAACAAAAGAATAAGAGAATAAATGGAAACTGACACAGTCCCGTATGGAGCAAACACTGACATGGAAAATAATCACCCACAACCAACATGGGGAAAACAGGCTACCTAAGTATGATTCTCAATCAGAGACAACAATCGACAACTGCCTCTGATTAAGAACCATACCAGGCTAAACACAGAAATACAACATAGAAAAAATAACATAGACTACCCACACCAACTCACACCAAAATAACACAAAGATATAATAAAGGAACTAAGGTCAGAACGTGACAGTCTGGCAGGCGACAGAAGAGAACAGCCAGCCAGATGGAATGAGGAAGCTCAACCTGTACCTCAGGGGAGTCTGCCAGGGGACAGAAGAGAACAGCCAGCCAGATGGAACGAGTAGGACTTAACTCCAAATCCAAACACTTCTTCAATATCCCTCCCAGCCAGAAGAAGTCGAGAATCATTGATATTTACTCAGATGAATTTGCACCCAGCCACATAGCCAATCACACATACACACACAAGCACTAACAACATTTGCTTTTAAGTTTAGGTTTGCAGCATCTATTAGTTTGAAAATATACTTTTACATTAACCACACAGTCAGTGTGTAGTATTTGTATTCATATTAGTGTGTTTTCTGGTACATCGGAGCTGTGACTGATCATTCATCTGATATATATTTATCTTTAGTAGGCCTACTCTAAAAGTAAAGAGTAAAATTATGGTAAGAGTAGTCACCATCCAAAGCCAACTATTTCATACATACGGCTGCCCTTGATGATGGTTGAGCTGGCAGGATGTGACACGACCTCGGTTACTGGGAGGGTGATGGCTTTGGGGGTCTGGTTCCTTCTCACCGCTGTAAAATAAGAGATATTCCATCCATTAGGACTGTCAGCCATGTGTGACTGCTGTGTGCCCTTTCTAATTAATCCAGGAAATAAACTTCCAATCATGCTTGTAAAAACCCTTGTGTTTGTGACTGTACCAGTTTGGTGCTCTGGGCCGACGGAGGCTACCAGCTCCACTGTGTCCCTTTGGCAATGTTAGCTCTACAGCATTTTCAGATTATACAGAGACAAGAGATTGAGAATAAAACAAGAAAATATGAGATAGAAACATGTTATGTAACAGGGGGAACAAAGAATATGAAAGACTACCTACAATCACCAATAAAGGTTTAAAAAATCCAATGAACAAAAACCTATTGCAGTACCTGTCTGTGTGGATGTGGTCAGGGGTATAGTACTGGACAGATGAGATGGGGCTTTATTGGGATGGAAAGTCCTTATTTGGCTCGGTTGGGAGGAGTGAACACTGTCATTCTGTGGTTTGGGCGTGAATGTTGGCCCTGAGCTGGCCATGGATGTGTTCTGTAGTTCACTATCCTACAATGAAAACACAACAGAAAATACATGACTATTCATATTAGTAAATGAAGACTCTCTAATATAGAACCTGTATGTCTCATTCCCAAATTAACACTCTCTCCAAATCTCCCTCCTGGGAATGGCTGACAAGCCTACATTAGCAAGAGAAGCTATATGGATTACACTATGTCCTATCTTCAAAGGATATGTGAAGGTCAGGCGCGCTGAGTGAATGTGACTACAGAGCAGTTGAGTCAGCAAAATTCCACTGTAATAACACACACACACACACACATATATGCAGACTGTCAGCTGGGTGACCGTTTATCATACCTCAGGGAAGTAACCCTATTTAAAATGTAAATTTAGACAGACTGCTTTTTCATGGTCAGTTTGTTCACTAATTGTGAGCTATCTAAATCCTAATTACTGTATTGGATCAATGGAACGTAGAACATCTATGTAACTCAGTATCATTTCCACCATGTCCTGACAAACATGTACGTGGTCCTCACACTGCCTGTAACCCTATCCATGCCATCATTTCTTGTTTCGCCCATTGTTCCATCTGACACTTACTTTCTTGTTTTCAGGTGTATCGGCAGACGTGGGGTCGCCGGGGGGTGCCCCCTGGTTGACTGTCGACCCAGTGGAAGGACTGGGCAGGCTGCTCTCAGCCCCTTCAGTTGCAAATCCCAGCCCCTCTAACCTGCCTTCACTTTCTGATAGGTTGAAACCATCCCTCCCTTCCAATGCTGCAGGCCAATCTGGAAGATCCCCACCGTTATCCTCAGGGCCAAGTTCACTCTCAGGGTATTCCAAATCCATCCCACCTGGGTCACCAAAATCCGTCTGGGGCCCATCTAACAGGGCTAGGTCCTTCAGTGCCTCCACGTCCCCAGAGGGGTGGGGCCTCCAGCGACTGGGATAGGGCTCCCCCCTGACCAGAGACTGGAGCAGCAGGGTCTGGGGGGTCCTCTCTGCAGGAAGGCCATATAAGAATCAGCTCCAGGTCTCTGTCTGGGCTGGCAGTTCTCCCTCTGCTGGCAGCTGAGGATGTAGCAGCGATGCTCAAACAGCCAGGCCAGGTTACAACCAGGCAGATCACAACAGGCCCCGGCACACTGCGCCAGAGATGACACGTCCGGCACCCGCAAGATATTGCTGCTTCTCAGGGCCGGGGAGACCACAGCCTCTGAATAGGTCGCACCCTGCCAGCACTGTGACGCCTCTGCAGCTATGGTACAGAGCACAGAGATATATGGTAAAACAGCTTTTGCTTATACTTTGCTTATATTTAGTAAAGGTCAGCAATAAAATCAGAAAGAGTCACCTTCCAACATGCTCCACTAAGGCGTCAACCAGATGGAACCATTAAACGGAGGGAAACTATCATGAATTATTCAGTGATCACTTCACTGATACTGTGAGCCTAGGTATACTCACATCTTAGCTCTCAACAATATCATCTGATAACATAGGCAAAAGGCATCAGCTGCTTTCTTTGTGTCACTGAACACAACACAGTGGCGAGTGTACGATAATGAATAAATGGACTCAATAACAGCAAACGTAATTCTTCTGCTGCTCTCATAAGGGGATATTGAGTGCACAAGCAGATTCTGGTAAACATCACCCAAATATATTGCCACTCTTAGAATGAATCAATAAACTTTTTGGAGGTACTTAAAGGGCACATTAGGTTCATTATCCTGTTATTAATTGTTAATTTTAACCCCCGAAAAGCATCTCTTGTGAAACCATTGTCTTTTTGACAATATGGGCATCAGAAACTCAATACAAACATGACTGCTGTTTGTTAACTTTATGCTACAATACAAGTATACAACATAGAACACACAGCAAAAATATTAATTTAACATGAGGTACAGTCACAAGAATGTCATTTTAAAGATGTCCCCTAACCTTCCACATAGTGCAGGATGAGACAGAGAAGCAGGTGAGCTCCTGTCTGCATGATGCACTGGACAGACTGATCTAAACCTGGAACACAGAAGAAATCACAGACACATTACACATTGTCCCAGATATTAATAATAATAATAATCACACATCACCTACTGTATCTACCAATGACCGCTTTGATACTCACACACAAAAGCAACATGGACTCTCCTACCCACAGAGAATGACCGTCAGTATCCTCCGGCCTCATGTTGAGTGAATCGTGTGTGACTCCGTGTAAAGCCACATGCCACCTTGGCAAGGATGACACAGCACCACTCTCTGCCCATACCTCCCATGGTGGACTCTACTGGTGGGAACCTGTTACTACTGTCACCATACTGTGTGCTTACTGGTCTGTTGCTTCTGCTTACTGTGTAGGTAAACAATGATCATATATTTAAGTTGTTTCAGCTAATTGTTAAGGGTAGTGGTTAGGATAAAGTGTGATTCTGATATAGGGCTACAAATCAAGGGTCACTGTTGGTCACTGTATTTGAACTCAGGACAAAGCATTGAATTTGAACTCAGAATTGATCCCCATTATCTGTCCTTTTGCATACCATGCTGAGAAAGTCACTGAATAAGCTGACACCATAGAAGGCTCTCTAAATAACTAATTAATCAATTACTTAATCATGAGTAAACCTAACATATTGGTAATGTGTGGTCGCACTAAAACACAACATCCAATAAAGTCAACAAGCTGTTTTCCTTTACTTTCTCCATCCACATCCCTTGTATTATAAAGCGCTGTTCCAGCACCAAGGACAGCAACTGAGGGAAGGTGGAGAAAAAAGGTTTCATGAGGCATTTGATGATGACGCAACCAACTGTTTTCTGGACTGGGGTCTGCAACACAGAAGCTAACGTTATTAGCCTACTAACCTCACGGTTGTTGAGGAGATAACATGGTTCGAATGTGTAGCCTACAACAAGATATCGAATTTAAATAGATACTACCGAGCAAGCCAAGCAGTTCAACTATTCAAAGCAGCCCTCCATTACTCACTGCTCATACAGCATTTGCGAAAGATGTAGCTACACGTGAGGCACTCACCAATGATGAAGGGTGCAACAATGTATCCAAATAGCGGTAGAAGTGAAAGTCGTTGTTCCAGTCGTTAAGACAAATTATGCTGGCATTTTGTAGAGAGGGTGTAAATTCCCGGTGCTCACACAATGTGCAGTCGAAATACGCCTAGCTCGGCTGGGTTGCTACAGTCTTGTTCACGCCAGCTACTGCACCATCCCTTTCCACTGTTCCCCTGCTGCTGTTACCGGTAGACATCCTTTGTAGCTCTTTTGGGCGCAGCCGACTGGGTGGTGGTAGGTCTCGAGAGGCAATTTGCTCTGCAGCTGAGCAAAATTAGTGCGCACTGATATTTGGGGAAAAGCTGCTCATAGCATGCTGCTCACCATCCCTGACTGGCTTCGGTGGCTTGCCTTCCATGCAAGGGGAGGAAGTGTCGCCAGCGGGATATATCAGGGGAGGGGGACGATATATCTTTAATATACAGTACCAGTCAAAAGTTTGGACACACCTACTCATTCAAGGGTTTTTCTTTATTTTTCTTATTTTCAACGTAGACTTATAGGGAAGACATCAACACTATGAAATAACACATGGAATCATGTAGTGACCAAAAAAGTGTTAAACAAATCAACATAGATTTTAGATTATTCAAAGTAGCAAACATTTGCCTTGATGACAACTTTGCACACTCTTGGCACATTCTCTCAACCAGCTTCACCTGGAATGATTTTCCAACAGTCTTGAAGGAGTTCCCACATATGCTGAGCACTTGTTGGCTGCTTTTCCTTCACTCTTCGGTCCAACTCACCCCAAACCATCGCAATTGGTTTAAGGTCGGGTGATTGTGGAGGCCAGGTCATCAGATGCAGCACTCCATCACTCTCTTTCTTGGTCAAATAGCCCTTACACAGCCTGGAGGTGTGTTTTTGGTCATTGTCCTGTTGAAAAACAAATTATTGTCCCACTAAGCCCAAACAAGATAGGATGGCATATCGCTGCAGAATGCTGTGGTGGCCGTGCTGGTTGTTTTTGCCTTGAATTCTAAATACATCACAGACAGTGTCCCCAGCAAAGCATCCCCACACCATCACACCTCCTCCTCCATGCTTCACGGTGGGAACCACAGATGCAGAGATCATCGGTACATCTACTCTGCATCTCACAAAGACACAGCGGTTGGAACCAAAAATCTCAAATTTGGACTCATCAGACCAAAGGACAGATTTCCACCGGTCTAATGCCCATTGCTCGTGCTTCTTGGCCCAAGCAAGTCTCTTCTTATTATTTGTGTCCTTTAGTAGTGGTTTCTTTTCATCAATTCGACCATGAAGGCCTGATTTGCAATCTGAACAGTTGATGTCGAGATGTTTCTGTTACTTGAACTCTGTAAAGCATTGATTTCGGCTGCAATTTCTGAGGCTGGTAACTTTAATGAACTTATCCTCTGCAGCAGAGGTAACTCTGGGTCTTCCTTTCCTGTGGCAGTCCTCATGAGAGCCAGTTTCATCATAACGCTTCATGGCTTTTGCGACTGCACTTGAAGAAACTTTAAAAGTTCTTGAAATTTTCCGGATTGACTGATTTTCATGTGTTAAAGTAATGATGGACTGTCATTTCTGCTTGATTATTTGAGCTGATCTTGCCATAATATTGACTTTGTCTTTGACCAAATAGAGCTATCTTCTGTATACCACCCCTACCTTGTCACAACACAACTGTTTGACTCAAATACATTAAGAAGGAAAGAAATTCCACAAATTAAGAAGGCACACCTGTTGCATTCCTCATGAGCCTGGTTGAGAAAATGCCAAGAGTGTGCAAAGCTGTCATCTTGGCAAAGGGTGGCTACTTTGAAGAATCTCAAATATAAAATATAACACCCCTTTTGTTACTACATGACTCCATATGTGTTATTTCTTAGTTTTGATGTGTTCACTATTATTCTACTGTAACGGCGTTCTTCTGTTGAAGGAGGAGTGGACCAAAATACAGAGTGGTGGTTATTCATGTTTATTGATGAAAATAGACTAGACATGAAATAACTGAAATGTACAAAACAATAGACAGAAACGTGAAAAAACTATACAGCCTATCTGGTGAAATATAAACACAGAGACAGGAACAATCACCCACGAAACACTCAAAGAATATGGCTGCCTAAATATGGTTCCCAATCAGAGACAACGATAATCACCTGACTCTGATTGAGAACCGCCTCAGGCAGCCATAGACTACGCTATACACCCCACAAAACCCCAAGACGAAACACACCACAATAAACCCATGTCACACCCTGGCCTGACCCAATAAATGAAGATAAACATAATATATTTTGACCAGGGTGTGACATCTACAATGTGGGAAATAAAATTTAAAAAAACCCTTGAATGAGTAGGTGTGTCCAAACTTTTGACTGGTACTGTATATAGAATAATTGAATGTTCAAAGATAAAAATGAACCTTATGGGTATAGGCATATAAGATACTTAAGCCATCATCACCATTATACCTATTATTATAATTTACTACTTATTTATGCATATATTTATTGGATTTTCAAACAGGACTATCAACAGAGTTGGTACATTGCTCATCAAGACTCTGCTCATCAAGACACAAAGGAATACTCCGATTGGAACTTTATTGAAGCTATATGTTAAAAACATCCTAATGATTGATTCTGTACTTAGTTTGAAATGTTTCTTCGACCTGTAATATAACTGTTTGAAGATTTTGTCTGATGTAACGCTGACCAGAATGAGCGTTTTGATATGTATACCAAACGCGCTAACAAAAGGAGGTATTTGGACATAAATAACGGACATTATCGAACAAAAACAAACATTTATTGTGGACCTGGGATTCCTGGAGTGCTTTCTGATGAAGATAATCAAATGTAAGGGAATATTTTTCATGTCATATCTTGTTTATGTTGACGCCAACATGGCGGCTATTTTTACTATTTTTCTGAGCGCCGTCTCAGATTATTGCATGGTTTGCTTATTCTGTAAAGTTTTTTTGAAATCAGACATAGCGGTTGCATTAAGGAGAGGTATATCTATAATTCCATGTTTATAACTTGTATTATCATCTACATTTATGATGAGTATTTCTGTTGAATGATGTGGCTATGCAAAATCACTGGAAGTTTTTGGAACTAGTGAATGTAACGCGCCAATTGTAAACTCATATTTTGATAAATATGAACTTTATCAAACAAAACATACATGTATTGTGTAACATGAGTGTCATCTGATGAAGATCATCAAAGGTTAGTGATTAATTTTACCTCTATTTGTGCTTTTTGTGACTGCTATCTTTGGCTGGAAAAAATGGCTGTGTTTATTGTCGTTTGGTGGTGACCTAACATAATCGTTTGTGGTACTTTTGCTGTAAAGCATATTTGAAATCGGACACTGTGGTGGGATTAACAAGAAGATTACCTTTAAAATGGTATGAGATACATGTATGTTTGAGGAATTTTAATTATGAGATTTTTGATGTTTTGAATTTGGTGCCCTGCACTTTCACTGGCTGTTGTCATATCGATCCCGTTAACGGGATTTCAGCCCTAAGTTTTAAGTAAGCAGACTAACATACATGTCACATTATTTGGAAAGGACCTGTAGCCCTGCTCTGTCAGTTGGGAGTAAAAAGAGCTAGATGCAGTTTGTATTTGTACCTATGGTGGAAATGGCTGTGTAAAAGTGAAAAGGTGAACCGAGATGGGGGACAAGCAACAAGACAGTGAAAAGGTAAGTGACAAGCCAGATATGTTTACGATAGGTTATATTAGGCTCGGTGGGGGTGTTGTGCTGAAAAGCTCCCCCTGCTAGAATCCCCCCATCATGTGGACGTGCACGCACTCAATTCTTCATTGCTGTGACTTGCTTGCTAGTTGAGATTTCTGACCACGTTCGGATGCGTTTCATTTGATTTTATATGTCGGTTTTATCACTGGGGATGCACTAGTAATGTCTGCAGTTTTCAAGTGTAATAGTCTATAAATAAATCTCTTTGCCAAAATTCATCATCTCTCCCATGTCTTATTCGACTAGTAGATGGTCCGAAATGTTTATTGCTTGCCTACGTTTTACTCCCTTCTCAATGGTTAGTATAACACACATACGTTCATTATTAATTTCAGTTGCCTATCCTGATGTGAAGTTTGTTCTATAGAACGTATTTGACTCTGATGTGGGCCACAGAAAGGCTTCAGAATCATTTTGGTAGCTCCTGTTGACCAGTAGTGTGTGATACAGAAAGCAAAACTAGAGTATAAAGAAACATACATATTTATTTTAGAAACATTTTGTAATGTTTAAGAAAATAATGATAATACACAAATATTATCACACAATAACACAAAAACATCACAGAAAGTTAAGTTTGTTAACAAACATTAAATAAGAAATACACATTTTGATTAGAGGTTGACCGATTATGATTTTTCAACGCCATTGCCGATACCGATTATTGGAGGACCAAAAAAAAAAGCCTTTCCCGATTAATCGCCCGATTTTTATATATATATTTGTAATAATGACAATTACAACAATACTGAATGAACAATGAACACTTATTTTAACTTAATATAATACATAAATAAAATCTATTTAGTCTCAAATAAATAATGAAAGATGCTCAATTTGGTTTAAATAATGCAAAAACAGAGTTTTGGAGAAGAAAGTAAAAGTGCAAAATGTGCCATGTAAAAAAGCTACCATTTAAGTTCCTTACTCAGAACATGAGAACATATGAAAGCTGGTGGTTCAATATTCCCAGTTCTTCAATATTCCCAGTTAAGAAGTATTAGGTTGTAGTTATTATGATGCGTCAACTATTTCTCTCTTTACCATCTGTATTTCATATATTTTTGACTATTGGATGTTCTAATAGGCACGTTAGCATTGCCAGCCTAATCTCAGGAGTTGACAGGTTTGAAGTTATAAACAGCGCTGTGATAAAGCATTGCTAAGAGCTGCTGGCAAACTCAGTAAAGTGCTGTTTGAATGAATGCTTACGAGCCTGTTGCCGCCTACCACCGCTCAGTCAGACTGCTCTATCAAATCATAGACTTAATTATAATATAATAAACACAGAATCCAGGCACTATAATTTCGAAAACAAAACCTTTATTTTTTCAGTCAAATACGGAACCGTTCCGTATTTTATCGAACGGGCTGCAACCCTAAGTGTAAATATTGCTGTTACATTGCAGAACCTTCAATGTTATGTCATAATTATGTAAAATCATGGGAAATTAGTTTGCAACGAGCCAGTTGGCCCAAACTGTTGCATATACCCTAGTTGCAAACTGTTGCATATTTTGCTAGTTAATATTGCCTGCTAACCTGGATTTCTTTTAGCTAAATATGCAGGTTTAAAAATATATACTTCTGTGTATTGATTTTAAGAAAGGCATTGATGCTTATGTTAAGGTAGAGTCGTGCAACGATTGTGCTTTTTTCGCGAATGCGCTTTTGTTAAATCATCCCCCGTTTGGCGAAGTAGGGTGTGATTAGATGATTAATGAACAGGCACCACATTGATTATATACAACGCAGGACAAGGTAGTTAAACTGGTAATATCATCAACAATGTGTAGTGAACTAGTGATTATGCGAAGATTGATTGTTTTTTACAAGATAAGTTTAATGCCAGCTAGCAACTTACCTTGGCTCCTTGCTGCACTCACAGAACTGGTGGTCAGCCTGCCGTGAAGTCTCCTCGTGGAGTGCAATGTAATCGGCCATAATCAGCATCCAAAAATGCCGATTACCGATTGTTATGAAAACTTGCCGATTAAGCGGTCTACCTCTAATTTTGATATTTGCATAATAAGATATAAAATGACAGTAAATCATATATTTAAAAAAAAAAACAATAAATAACATTTAAAAAATATTGGAAAGCTACAACAGCTCGACTGAACATTTATTCCACTTTTTATGGAAAGTTTTCCAGGTGATACCATCGCCTGGAACTCAAGCCTAACCTAGTCCTGACAGGCAGCGCAGACATAATCCTCCAATGATGTTATGGTTTTCATACAGGACTGGTGGAACCATCGTGGGCAGAGGTCACAACCGATCTGAAATTTATGATGAAAAATGTTAATATATTTAAAACATTAAATACATTTTCTTGAATTACAATCATTTTATTATCAGAGAAAGTGGATGATACTACTTCCAGAAATATTACTGCTTATACAAATTCACACTCCTAAAAATGTGCCTTTAGAAGTGAACAAGCAATTACCCAGATAGTGTCTTCCTCATTATTGTCCACCTCCCCACAGAAGTGGCACAGTTGGCTCAGGTCATCTAGCAAAACATAATGTCAAGTAGTTTATACATCTTTACATGTATTTTTCTGAGCAAACAGGGAGCAGGGAACAAGGGAATAGTAAAGGTTTCTTGTAACATAATTATTTAAATACATGTGTTTTAGTGGCCATCTAGTCAGAAGTTGGATCAAAGATAACCTTGAAAAATCCATATAAATGTTTTTTTTTATCTACAATTATATTCAATTAGAAATTTAACATACCAGTGTTTTGGAGGAGAGTGACTGCTATTTCTTCTCTCTTTCAGAACAAATTCAGCAAACTGGGGAAAAAAGTTTGATGGGCATTTCAGTTTTCCCCAACAAAATGATGTTACACCTAAGCTTATAATTCTCAAGTATACAACGACACAGCTATAATATAATTTGACAGCTCTGTTTTGCCTTTTCGTCAGTATACTTTCAGTAGGTTAATTGTACATTACTTATACTCTAATACTTAGTGTCAAGGCAAAGACCCCACAAGAAGTAACATCTTGTTGGCATGGGTGAGGAAGGGCACCACACGCCCATCTGGAGATATTACACCCCTTCTCTCTCAGGAATGATCTGAACATATATGTTAATACAAGTACAGCATTTTGAAACACTTTATTGATTACAATATAGAGATTAATAACAGAGGGGAATCTGAGAATGCAGGTATTCCAGCAGGGTGTGAGTTGTAGTAGTCAAATCTGGAGCTGACAAGGGCTGGAATGTAAATGACATGTGATCATCTCGGATTATCTAACATCTGAGAATGGGCAGGCATTCCCTCGGATGAAGAGCATCTCAGTCTTGTTGATTATGTGCTGTCATCCAGGTGGAAATGTCACCTGCATATCTGATGTGGGGAAAAACACAAGAGATAAGTTGAGTGTCCTGTGAATATGTTTATGTATATGTACTGTACATGTGTGTGTATGTGTATACATATATTTTATTTTAATTTCTATTATTATTGTCATTATTGTGTTTTGTGGTTGAGGGGTGGGGGTGGGGGGTGTGGGGGGAGCTGATGGAGATGGTGGGGGTGGAGGTGCTGGTGGTGGCCTATTGAGGGTCGAAGGGACATATTGGGGAGAGGATTCTTTATGGAGGCACATTCAGTCAGTTTTGTGGTTGGGGGTGGGGGTGGGGGAAGGTTGATGGGGATGGTGGAGGTGCTGGGGGTGGCCTATTGAGGGCGAAGGGACCTTTTGGGGAAGGGATTCTTCATGGAGGCACATTCAGTCAGTTTTGTTTATTATATTATTATACATTTATAAAAAAATATCTTATTTTTTTCTATTATAATAGTTTACTGGGATTATGGACATGCACTCATGTTGACATGATTTGAACTTAATTTTTTGCCCAGAGTACAAATTTTTGATTTATTGTTATTATTATTTTACTATTACTACTCTAACTACATTCTTAAAAACTAAAACAGAAAAAAAGTGTATTTTTTTTAGGAAAAGCCATAAGAAGGAAAAGCACGATGGGATGGTGGAATGAGGGATGGGTAGAGGGAACAGTAGAGGGCTCTGAAAAATATTATTGCTGAAATAACCACTTCCTTTTGTGACTAGAGTCTAATACTTCCCGTGGCACATATCAGAGGGCATGATAGGTCACCAAAAATTATTCTGAAATGTGCCCCCCCTTCTAATTTCCTTAATTTTGTGGCTAGAGTCAAATACTTTTGTAACGACGTTCTTTGTTTGTCGCAAGAAAGTCGGACCGAAATGCAGCGTGTTGGTTACTCATGTTTTTTTAATGAAACAAATAACGATTACAAGAAAATACTGAGACAAATACAAAACAACAAAACGGAACGTGAAACCTATTACAGCCTATCAGGTGAACACTACACAGAGACAGGAACAATCACCCACGAAATACAAAGTGAAACCCAGGCTACCTAAATACGGTTCCCAATCATAGACAACGAGAATCACCTGACTGATTGAGAACCGCCTCAGGCAGCCAAACCTATGCAACACCCCTACTCAACCGCAATCCCAATAACTAAAAAAACCCACTACGAAATACAACAACATAAACCCATGTCACACCCTGGCCTGACCAACTGATAAACGAAAACACAAAATACTAAGACCAAGGCGTGACAACTTTCTGCGGCAAACATCAGTCAACTACTTTCTATAGAACAAACTTCACATCAGGATAGGTAACTGAAATGAATAATTAATGTGTGTGTGTTATATTAAACATAGAGGAGGGAGTAAAATGTAGGCAAGCAATAAACATTTCTACTAGACAACACTACTAGTCGAATAAGACATGGGAGAGATGACGAATTTTGGCAAAGAGATTTATTTATAGACTAATACACTTGAAATAAATAGCCAAACTGAAAACTGCAGACATTACTAGTGCCTCCCCCGCGATCAAAATGACATAATGAAACGCAGTCTAACGTGATCAGAAATCTCAACTAGCAAACAAGTCGCAGCAATGAAGAATTGAGTGCGTGCGCGTGCGCGTTCACGCAAGGGGAGGGGCAAATTCAGTCAGGGGGGAGCTTTTCGACACAACAGGGGCACAGTGTGACAACACCTGGTATGTGGTGGGATTCATTCCTGCACGAGCCACATACAACACTGAATAGTGTTAGCGATCACTTTGGATAAAAGAAAGCATCTACTAAATCAGTGGCCATATTATTATAGGTGTCTGGCATTTTGTAAAGTCAGTCTATCTACCCATTCATAATTGATTAACTAATACCTCTCTTGTGATCCTCCAATGACCTACATAAACAGGCCAGCAGATGGCAATAAGCACCAGAGGAGTGACTCCTGTTGATGGAGGACAAGGAGGGAAAGATGGGAAAATCTACCCAATTCTAGTCTGTCTTAGTTCAACCACAATCAGAGGAATCTAACCCAGCCCAATTCCTATCAGTGCAACCTGACCCACCCTTAGGGAAATCTAATCGAGAGAAACCTACACCAGACCAACCTATCCCAGAGCAACCCAAACAAGAGACACCCAAACCAGCACAACGTAACCCTGCCCAACCACCTACAGGGCATCAAAACCCAGCCACGCTCCCTTCAGTCATCACCAGATCAGCCAGATCAGTCACCTCCACACCAGTCATCACCAGATCAGTCATCTCCACAACAGTCATCACCAGATCAGTCATCTCCACAACAGTCATCACCAGATCAGTCATCTCCACTACAGTCACCACCAGATCAACCAGATCAGTCATCTCCACAACAGTCATCACCAGATCAGTCAGATCAATCATCTCCACAACAGTCATCACCAGATCAGTCATCTCCACAACAGTCATCACCAGATCAGCCAGATCAGTCATCAGAGTAATCTCCAGACAAGGAAAAACCTAAGAAAAAAGGAGGTCAAACAAACTCACCCTTCTGACCTGGAACATAGACGGCCTGGACCTGAACGATATCAAGGAACGTCTCTCAAAGCTACTGGACTACCTGATCGAGTGAGTCACATCAACATACAACACATTTCGTCATATAGTCTTTAGGATGAGATGTTTGTGTGTCATTCCCATAACCCACCCTCCCACTGCGTGGAGAGAAGCTGTGACTAATCGGAGGGAGACAGTCGTCACAGTTAATGAGATTTTGGCCCATTGCTTTTGAAGTCTGTCCTAGATTCATCTTCGGCACAATTTTCTAATTCCCTTTTGTCACGGAGTAAATGCTTTTTACCCTCCCTGTTAAAACTGCACATATACATATAAACCTTTATTATCCATTGCAAACAATGTTATTGTTTTTCATTAATTGTCTGGTCAAGTCACAGAACAAAATGATATGTTTACAAGTCATTAAACAACATCTTAAGCAGTGAAATAGCGTTGTGTTGATTTCTCATGTTCTTTCTGCCTTGAAGGTACCATCCTGACATTGTGCTACTGCAAGAGGTTATTTCACCAATTTTACCAATTCACCAATATTTCATCAATTTACCAGGTTTTACAGTGTGTTATTATGTTAAGATTAAGTCTATGATTTGATATTTGATAGAGCAGTCTGACTGAGCGATGGTAGGCAGCAGCAGGCTCGTAAGCATTCATTCAAACAGCACTTTCGTGCTTTTGCCAGCAGCTCTTCGCAATGCTTCAAGCATGAAGCCATATCATCTGTTGCCGGGTAAGCAATATCATTCTAAATACATTTTCAGTCATTATAAATAGAGGTCGACCGATTAATCGGAATGGCCGATTAAATAGGGCCGATTTCAAGTTTTCATAACAATCGGAAATCGGTATTTCTGGACACCGATTTGGACGATTTGATTATTATTATTTTTTACACCTTTATTTAACTAGGCAAGTCAGTTAAGAACACATTCTTATTTTCAATGACGGCCTAGGAACGGTGGGTTAACTGCCTTGTTCAGGGCCAGAATGACAGATTTTTACCTTGTCAGCTCGGGGATTCGTTTTTACAACCTTCCGGTTACTAGTCCAACGCTCTAACCACCTGCCTTACATTGCACTCCACGAGGAGCCTGCATGGCAGGCTGACTACCTGTTACACGAGGGCAGCAAGAAGCCAAGGTAAGTTGCTAGCTAGCATTAAACTTATAAAAAACAATCAATCTTCACATAATCACTAGTTAACTACACATGATTGATGATATTATTAGTTTATCTAGCGTGTCCTACGTTGCATATAATCGATGCGGTGCCTGTTAATTTCTCATCGAATCACAGCCTACTTCGCCAAACGGGTGATGATTTAGCACTGTCGTTGCACCAAACCTAACCATAAACATCAATGCCTTTCTCATCAATGCCTTTCTTTAAAATCAATACACAAGTATATATTTTTAAACCTGCATATTTAGTTAATATTGCCTGCTAACATAAATTTCTTATAATTAGGGAATTTGTGTCACTTCTCTTGCGTTCCGTGCAAGCAGTCAGGGAATATGCAGCAGTTTGGGCCGCCTGGCTCGTTGCGAACTGTGTGAAGTCCATTTATTCCTAACAAAGACCGTAATTAATTTGGCAGAATTGTACATAATTATGACATAACATTGAAGGTTTTACAATGTAACAGCAATATTTAGACTTAGGGATGCCATCCGTTAGATAAAATACGTAACGGTTCCGTATTTTACTTGAAAGAAATAACGTTTTGTTTTCGAAATGTTAGTTTCCGGATTCTACCATATTAATGACCAAAGACTCATATTACTGTGTGTTATTATGTTAAGATTAAGTCTATGATTTGATATTTGATAGAGCAGTCTGACTAAGCAATGGTAGGCAGCAGCAGGCTCGTAAGCATTCATTTAAACAGCACTTACGTGCGTTTGCCAGCAGCTCTTCACAATGCTTCAAGCATTGAGCTGTTTATGACTTCAAGCCTATCAACTCCCGGGATTAGGCTGTTGTAACCGATGTGAAATGGCTAGCTAGTTAGCGGGGTGCGCGCTTCAGTCGGTGACGTCACTCACTCTGAGACTTGGAGGAGTTGTTTCCCTTGCTCTGCAAGGCTTTTGGGGAGCGTTGTGTAACGATGCTTCGAAGGTGGCTGTTGTCGATGTGTTCCTGGTTCGAGCCCAGGTATGGGGCGAGGAGAGAGACGGAAGCTATACTGTTACACTGGCAATACTAAAGTGCTTATAAGAACATCCAATAGTCAAAGATATGAAATACAAATGGTATAGAGAGAAATATTCAAATAATAACTACAACCTAAAACTTCTTACCTGGGAATATTGAAGACTCATCTTAAAAGGAACCACCAGCTTTCATATGTTCTCATGTTCTGAGCAAGGAACTTAAACGTTAGCTTTTTTACATGGCACATATTGCACTTTTACTTTCTTCTCCAACACTTTGTTTTTGCATTATTTAAACCAAATTGAACATGTTTCATTATTTATTTGAGGCTAAATTGATTTTATTGATGTGTTATATTAAGTTAAAATAATTATTCATTCAGTATTGTTGTAATTGTCAGTATCACAAATAAATTGTAAAATTCGTCCGATTAATCTGCATTGGCTTTTTTTGGTCCTCCAATAATCGGTATCGGTATCGCCTTTGAAAAATCATAATTGATCGAACTCTAATTATAAAGTCTTGTCATTTGAGATAATTTATAGCTTTTCTTTGGCCAGATGTGGATTATATGACTGTAATTATGTATTTATATGACTGTGTTTATGTTTATCCTTCCTATGTTATGTTGATATGGTCCATCCCAGGTAGTGACAGAAGCTATTTCACTGCCATACTGCTGAGGAAGTCCAGAGTTCAACTTCTGGAGAGTAGCATAGTGAATTACCCTACCACAGAGATGAGGAGAAATCTGCTTATGGCCCATGTAAGAACACTCTCTGTACCTTGCGTTATCTTTTCCTGTCGTCTCTCATTCCATCAAATGTCATTAAGTAATAGAAAGTGTGCACAGATATTCAAGTTACACATGCAGATCTCAAGTTATGATTCTGCCCTTACTCAGTGTGTCACTCTGCTCTCTCTGACCAGGTTTCTTTCCTTGGCCATCCTCTGTGTGTGATGACATCCCACATGGAGAGCATGAAGCCCCAATCCCTGGAACTCCAGAACCAGGTGGGGACGGTGTGGAAGACAATGAGGGAGCAGCTCCAGGACCACAGTGTTATCTTTGGTGGTGACACCAACCTCAACGACTGGGAGGTGAGACAGGGAGAGAGGCAGCGATGTGTTTGACATGTACATCATGTATGTCTGTATGTCTGCAACATGTCTGTGTGTGTTTCCAGGTGAAGAACCTGGGTGGTCTACCTGGGCCAGCCGGAAGACTGCCGGTACACCTGGGACTGTGTCACCAATGACAAAAATGACCTCCCTTTCCCCGCTCACCTGCGCTTCGACCACATCTTCCTGAGGCAGGCCAGCGAGGGGTCAAAGGTCAGCCCAGATGGCATGACCCTGGTGGGCCTGAAGAGGTTGGATGACTGTCACTTGGGTCTCCTCTGCACCTTCGTCATAAAACCTCTCAGTCAAGCAACACCTGAATGATACAAAGGGAACAGTTAGCTGTCCATGTCATGTCAACCAGGAACAGCATAGAAATCTTTGCCCATCTTTATGTACATTGGGAGATTTCGAGATTTCGACCTAGGATTATGGATTATGGGCGCAGCAATAGTGATTAATGACTTCAATTTCTATGTTTGGCAAATGCTGCTGTTCCAAGGCACACTTTTAATTTATTTATCCAGCCACATATTTGTCTGTGCCAACAGGTTATGTATCCTATTCAAGGGCACATTCATACTGTCTCTGGACTTGGAAGCGGAAACTTTGTTGGCTATCCTCCAGGGTACAGTATCTGGCTATTTTCTATCACTGTTTTAAACATCAAAGCAGCATCAAGCCAATTTCACAATAAACTCACTTTGTTCCAGACAATTATTTGTATTGACCCACTTTGATATGACTTTCTATGTGATTTTAATTTGCAAGGTGTAAGCAAAATGCAAGATTATGTTATAATACTTTTACTGCATCAGATGGTTGTTTTAAGCAACAGAATAAGGGGTTGTTAGAACACTCATCTGTGTGTCACGTCCTGACCATAGAGAGCCTTTATTTTCTATGGTGGAGTAGGTCAGGGCGTGACTGGTGAGTTAGTCTAGTTTATATTTTCTATGTGGAGTTTTGGTATGATTCCCAATTAGAGGCAGCTGGCTATCGTTGTCTCTAATTGGGATCATACTTAAGTAGCATTTTCTCCACCTGTGGGTTATGGGATATTGTTTGTGTTTTGAGTTAGTGCATGTAGCATCTCGTTAGTCACAGTTCGGCTCCAGTATGGAGTTGGGGGGCCAGACACTGGTCTCTACACAATGAGTTCTCATGTTTTTACAGCAGATACTGTCTAATTATAAGTATCTTTCATACAAAATCTTAACCTTGTGACCCATTCCATACATCTGTTGTTTGTCATGTAGACTGAAGGAGGATGGACTTTGCTATAAAATGCTGTGGCTAAAACCAGCTGATTGAGTTCTCAGTGATTAGCTCCAGGGGTGGTTACCGACCAGCTTCATTACTGCACTAATTAAATAATAAAGATTGATTGTTTTGAAGAAATCTAAAGTCTCTCCTTTTGATTACAATAATTCCACTACAAAGGCTGTATTGTTTTAGAGAACAGTTAATTAACTTGCTGTTGCTGTAACAGATCTCTACCATTTTGCACTCACAAAGTGAACTTCTTGTGTATTAACAGCCTTACCCAACCATTCAGTAAAAATAGCACAGAAGAACCCCATACCAAACAAGTTAGTTCTGATTTCTCTCCACTAGAGGTAGCTCTGGCTATATTCCAGATCCACTCACTGCACCAGACACCATGGAGGAAAATGACCTCCAAAAATAAACTCCTTTATCGCATTAGGGATAAAGACAGCCCTATGAATAACACTTGTCTAGCCCTGATAGCACCACCCTCAACAGAGCCACCCTCACCGTGAGAGCGAGAGAAAGCGTGGTGCATTCATTCATGAAACCGGTGCTTTGTCAATGGTATTCAACGTGGCATTAAGCTGCCGAATCAGACAAGGGAGAAAATACCGACACAAAACAGACTTCTGAATGTTTTTGTGACTACATGACCACATGTATGCCGTTTCCTGAGCCGCTGGTCTGGTTGAGACTGACGGTGTCTAGTATCTAATGTTCTGTCTTGACTGTTTCTTTAAGGCTTTTCTCCTCTCTTGGCGTTCTCTATTACTGTTAACCTCAAGAATGAATGCTCCCTCTTTGAAATGCCTTTAACATTTTGCTATCAATAATGTGCATCAATACGTATGCAAACAGAGCAGCTGACTCATGTATTTTTTAGGGAGGGGTTGATCGCAAGGCTAATGATTTGTTTTGACAACCATAGATCATGTTTATATTGCTGATAATATATTTATTGTGTTATTGTGTGTGTTAGGGTGACATACTTCACAAAGTGTGTGAGTCTGTGCTTTTGAGTAAGTGTGTGTATGTGTGCTTTGTGTGCTATTATGTGTATGATTGTGTGTGTATGCGCACATGTGTGTGTGCTTGCGCACGGCTGTATCGGTTTTCTGTGGCTTTCTGTTCCTGCTCAGGTTGTTTCCTGAGTTATCTCCCCTAGGACCAGTGCACCCTCTTGTCTGTTTTAGATGGATGGCAGTATCTTCTGTAGGGAGAGAAATGGATGAACAGGGCCCCAATGTTTTCATTTGGAAAATTGATTGGGAGCTCATTTTCTCAGCTGTTTAATCCGAGCCGAATGGAAATATGTCGGCACAGTCTGCTGTAAATTAGGAGAGATGGCAACCTGTCAATGTGAGGAATTATTTGTTACTGGTGTGGCTTCAGCGAGCGGGTTAGCTTAGGTGTGTATAAATGTACTAGCGCATTCTCCATTAACATACTCAGTAAAGAGCCTGTCAGTCAATCAGCCAGGTGCATTCTGGGACAGTAGCCAAAAATAGGTTTATTGTTTTGGGGAGGTACAGAGGATGACCTGGAAAAGATGAAAATCCTAGACATCGCACTCATTCTCTCATGTGATGATACTATCTCTAGGAATGAAGACTAAAGCTGGTTGAAACGATCATGTCTATTTGTTTTATTGAGGTTGTAACCTGACCAAAGTAACATACAGCCCTATTCAGGGATGCAAACTTGTCACCTTTTGGCGAAATTCGCTGTTTTGAATCCAAAATAGGTGAGCTACGTGATTTGTGTAGATCTGATGATAAATGTTTGGGAGGGAAGGGGGGTTGAATTAGTACTGGCTGTAAGCGAATGACTGATGAGCGTTTGGAGCAATACTGGTGGCTGTATCCAAGGCTCACACGGAACTCAAACCAGCTGCGCGCGTGCGTCATCATGCATAAATGTATTTTGTTCCCCCACACCAAACGCGATCACAACACACAGGTTAAAATATCAAAACCAACTCTGAACCAATTATATTACTTTGGGGACAGGTCGAAAAACATTAAACATTTATGGCAACTTAGCTAGCTGGCTTGCACTTGCTAGCTACTTTGTCCTTTTTAGCTAGCTTGCTGTTGCTAGCTAATTTGTTCTGGGATATAAACATTGAGTTGTTATTTTACCTGAAATGCACAAGGTCCTCTACTCCGCCAATTAATCCACACATAAAACCGAATCGTTTCTAGTCATCTCTCCTCCTTCCAGGCTTTTTCTTCTCTTGACTTTATATTGTGATTGGCAACTTTCATAAATTAGGTGCATTACTGCCACTGACCTCATTAGTCTTTCCGTCACCCACGTGGGTATAACCAATGAGGAGATGGCACATGGGTACCTGCTTCTATAAACCAATGAGGAAATGGGAGAGGCAGGACTTGCAGCATGATCTGCGTCAGAAATAGAACTGACTTCTATTTTAGCCCTTGGCAAGGCAGACTGGTTGCAGTGGGTGCAATAATTGAATAACATACATTTCTACATTTATTTTTGCAACACTTGCGGACACAACACGAGCAGGGTTGTCAGCCTGTTACTAGTTAAAGCATCAGTGTGCGCTCTGGAAAAGAAGCTTACAGCAGCGCGTCACTTACAGCAGCGCGTCACTTGAACAATAACAAGGAGGATTTGGAGGTGGAGGGTCCGTCATGGTCTGGGGCGATGTGTCACAGCATCATCGGACTGAGCTTGTTGTCATTGCAGGCAATCTCAATGCTGTGCATTACAGGGAAGACACCCTCCTCCCTCATGTGGTACACTTCCTGCAGGCTTATCCTGACATGACCCTCCAGCATGACAATGCCACCAGTCATACTGCTCGTTCTGTGAGTGATTTCCTGCGAGACAGGAATGTCAGTGTTCTGCCATGGCCAGATCTCAATCCCATTGAGCACACCTGGGACTTGTTAGATCGGAGGGTTAATCCTAGGGCCATTCCCCCCAGAAATGTCCGGGAACGTGCTGGTGCCTTGGTGGAAGAGTGGGGTAACGTCTCACAGCAAGAACTGGCAAATCTGGTGCAGTCCATGAGGAGGAGATGTACAGCAGTACTTAATGCAGCTGGTGGCCACACCAGATACTGACTGTTACTTTTGATTTTGACCCCCCTTTGTTCAGGGACACATTATTCCATTTCTGTTAGTCACATGCCTGTGGAACTTGTTCAGTTTATATCTCAGTTGTTGAATTTTTTTATGTTCATACAAATTTTTACACATGTTAAGTTTGCTGAAAATAAACACAGTTGACAGTGAGATGACATTTATTTTTTTGCTGTGTTTAGATCATATTCTTTGTTTAATTAGTTCAAACCTGCATTTCCCCCTAGCAGGGATTATTTGCATGTTTCAGTGCAAAACGAAAGTGTCACCTTTTTGGTCCCTCACCAGTTTGCATCCCTGCCTATCGTAGAACATCCAATTATCATTAATCATGCAGTTAACACATTTATCCATAAAAATGTCTATGTCCACTTTCTATCTTCTTACAATTAAACATAGTGTGGAATATGATTCACATATCAATTATCATGCAATCCTCTTGCTGAATATTAAAATACGGGGTCAAACATGGTCAATTTGCTTTTCTACTGTATCAGAGATTAGGGCCTTACAATGGTTAATATTGGTAATATGTTATCATGTATTGATATTCACTGTGACTTTAACATCATTCTCGAGGTCAGTCTCATGAGGCAATGTCTGGATTGTTCCTTTCAGGACTCAGCAGTCCCTCCCTCCTTCATATAGTGCTGAGGACAAATGTAGTTCTAATTCCTGTCCACTGCAGCAGTCTAAAGACAGGCCTCTAATGAAGAAACAAATGCCTGTAACATGTCTTTATCACCACCTCTTTGTCCTTTCATTGTCGACCACATCCTCTTCCTCCTCGCTCCCCTTTTCTCTTTTCTCCCCCTTGCTTCAACTGATTTTCATAATCAATCGCCCCCAATCCCATGCTCTACAGTAACAGCAAACCATAACCTCCCCTCTGTCCCCTTCCACCGATCCTGTCAAATCGTTTTTTTTAAGTGCCTGTCTCAGCAGCTTGGTGCCCCATTGATTAACCTCTGACCCAGCCAACTGATTTGGCCGGGGGTAGCTGATTCACAGGAAGGGTACATAGGAAGGGGCTACATAAGCACTTCCTCTCCTACCACTGGCAGCCTCTCATTCAGTGGGTGCATGTAGAGCAAATTTCTGTACCCTTAAAACTAACAAGTGTCATTAAATATGTCTGATGTGTTTTTGGACTCGAGAAACAGATACAGTTGTGATGTATTCTGAGTTTTATTTGGAAACATAGACATGAGAAGAGGTGACATACTGTTCTTACTGTACAGTACAATTGAGTCAATCCATCCAGTCTAGGCTGTAATCAGAAGGTAATGGCCCTAGGGCACACTGGAAGATAGTGTAACCTTCTGTGACCTGTTTTAATGCACAGTCAATCATACTAATATGACTGTAATATTGTTCTCAGGGGAATGCTGTGTAAAAGTATCTGATCGATAGTAATCACATTTTGGTTTCAAAAGAGATGATAGAAGACCCTAAGAGGTTATTAAGGGACTTTTCAACCCCCCTGTTGGAGCTCAGTCCGTGTCAGAGAGCATATGTGTAAGATGAACTGGGGTCATAAAGGGGTCGTATTAGATTGCACCACTGGCTAGCTGCAGGAGGAACAGTGGCCTTGCTTTTCCCTCTGCCATTGTGGAGTGGCAGTGGCAAAACATTCCAAAAAACAGGAAATGTTTTGGAACTGTGGGTGTGTGTGAGTGATCAGAGCTAGAAGGATCAACAAAGGGCAAATTGTTGCCAGCAGCAGAAATGCTGAAACGACTTCACACACACACATCTCATTTCAGAGAGGCCCCACTTCCTAGTTTAAAGGCTTTTTGTTGGGGTAGCTGGCCCCTTTGATGTTATCCTCAGTCTACCGTACATATCTGGCTTATTGTTGGGGCTTGCTTGCCTACCCTTCCTTGTCCTGCCTACCTTGACATGTTAAGACATACCCAGTAGATCCTTCCACATTTTCCCATCATCAGCTGTTGAAGGCAGGTCTAATCTTCCAGCTGACATATTTTGGCCTGATAAGCAGGACCTGTCAATAAGGATAATCATTTAGAGGTGCCAAGATAACAACTTTGAAGAGAGGAGGTTTAGGATGGACTGAAATATCAGAAAGTAGATAGAATTGCAACACACACACTCTAAAGCTTAGGATTTTATATGAAATGTGTGATTTGATTTAATCCTTCCACCTAAGATGCCTGTAGTTGGTATTTCATCTCTCTCTGTGTAGCAGAGGTCAGCTAGTTGTAGACAGATAAGCAACTTCTCAGTACAGGGCAGTGTCATTACTTTAGTTGTAGTTCTCAGCTAGCTAAAACTTGGCTATAAGGCAGAAAATTTCTTTGATTTGGTTTTATTCATTTGACAATTTAAAAACACAATTGAGCCGTGTAAGTGGATATACAACATTTAAGATCACCACAAACAAGTTTGCAACTTATTTCCATTGTGGTCCTTACATTGGCAAGTTGATATCGGACCCATGCTGGTAGCCAATGGCACCAGCAGCCAAATGTACCGTAGACAAATGGCTGCCCATATTTCCTTATTTTTGAAAATGGCAAATTACCATAAATGAAAACGATTTGTCATATAATGCCACTAAACCATCTACCTATCATCAAGTCCGATGTCATTACCAAGGCTGTCATCATTAAATAAAACATTCAACTATCTTGAATAAATAGTGGTATTTGTTTGACATGGTGGGCTCATTTTGAAATGAATGGATTGAGCTCCATAAGTAAGTTAGACTTCAATTTTGAACTAAATGCTCACTACACATTGGTTTAAACAGTAAAGACAGAGGTCAGGTGAGAAGGGATTTAGTCCATTTCAAGATAAGAATGATTACATGGCCATGATTGCAAAGACAGTCACCTGTTTTCT
This sequence comes from Oncorhynchus masou masou, assembly GCF_036934945.1. Classification (NCBI taxonomy): domain Eukaryota; kingdom Metazoa; phylum Chordata; class Actinopteri; order Salmoniformes; family Salmonidae; genus Oncorhynchus; species Oncorhynchus masou. The sequence continues at coordinate 65,543,170 of NC_088240.1, forward strand.
TGTACAGGGTATTCCAGTATGTGGCCTGAGTTGGTAAACAGTCTGACCCTCTGGGGACATTAAGGTTACCTCTCTGGAAATCATGTTGCGTTTTGATTTGAGCTAATCCAGATGGCCCAGGTAAAGATCATGAGATTAGGGTGGACAGTATAATGGGTAAGATTATGCAATCCAGTTTAAAATGAGATCGCCCTAGTTTAGCGACACATTATGTAAATGTATTTGGGGTGTCAATGATAATGAGTTCCTGATGGTTTGTCAGGCGATGTTCACCTTCCAATAAACGCTGAGAACAGGGACAATAGACACATCCCTTAGCTGAAGTACACTGTATTCAACCTCCTGCTGTATTAAACAGTATTTGATTGGATTTATTTTATTCTTTATCCAGGAAGTCCCTTTAAAATGAAGAGTATATAAGAGTATATTCTTAAGTGAGACCTTGCTTACTGTACAACCATGCAACAATACAGAGCTATACATTTGAGCTGTGATAGCACATTCTATGTCCCACCAAAATGTGTATGAAATGTTTTCCTAATCTGAACATTTAGTTAACAGGGTAAACTGTGTTCTTTCAATGGACTGTCATTATCATTAACTTAATTGTGTTATTATCCCATGTTGTATATTATGGTAGCATAAGTATAGTCAAGAAGACATGGCCATTGACTTGTTTTTTTCATCAGTACAGACACAGACAGAGAGTACACTTGCACACACGCACACACTTAGGGAGCAGTGCATTGAGATGGGTGGCAAGGTTGATTTCAGCACCATGGACAGTGTTAGCTGAACTGCCTGAGTGAGAATGGGAAGAGAGAGTCTAGAAGAGAGGGGAGAAAATAGGAGAGAACATGAGAGCCATGAGGAGAGCAGAGGAAAGAAAGAGGATGAAGAGATAGATGATAAAGGAGTGAAGAACTGAGGGGAAAGAAGAGGTAGAGGAGAGCAGGATAACAGAAGAGAAACCTAGGATGTATATTTATATGGCTCTGTCCTTGGAGGGACCTCTGTTAATTCCTGAACTAATGATGACAGAGGCAACAGCTGTCATATTGTTCTGCCCTGAACATTTGATTAATGAGATTTTACTATTTGCAAAATGCACGGTATAACTAGCCAATTAAACTCAACTCCACGATTTATGATGGAGTTGAGTGGCAACTACTGTGGGCGGACTGGAGCTCCTACGTCACACAACATTTTATCAAAAATGAACAATGATGTTTGTAATTGAGGGCTATTCTTTGTGTGCTGACATCCATCCTTTTTTTCATTTCATGTGACGTCGGAGCTCCAGTCCGCCCACACTAGTCGCCTCTCAGCTCCATCGTAAATCGTGGAGTCGGCTATAGCTTAACAGGCCTAATATTTACTGATTTATACTGGATTATTCAGGAATGAGGCCTGGTTTACGACGTCATAAAAAATAGTTTAAAAGTGTCCTTCCTTCCTAACTTCTACCCCTTCTATAAATTCGACCATTGGACCAATCGTTAGCTAGATTAGTTAGACAAAGTACAGGAGTTCAGACTCAAGGCTACAATTTAGTATCATTGGCTTCAGAAATCAATGTAACTGTGACTAAAATAACAGGTGTATGGGGTTAACAAAGAGCAGTCTTATCATCACATGAGTGATAAGTAGAAGTAATCAACATAAAAACATTTGGTGGACAGTTTAATTCTTTTGACCTCCCCACAGTTCATTGGAAGAAAGTTTTCTTGGTGGTGTAGAAAACATGTTGCTGTCGTAAGACATATTTTCTGCAATTCTACACATATTTCCATGAGCTGAGAGAAAATGTGCCATTTTGAAGCTGAACAGGGTTGGGGTCAATTCAACTTTAATATGGAATTCCAATTCAATTATTGAATTCACTCATGAAGTAGAGAATTGAAGTATACATATTTTTTAAATTTAACTAGGCAAGTCAGTTAAGAACAAATTCTTATTTACAATGACAGCCTATGGAATATACAGTGGGGCAAAAAAGTATTTAGTCAGCCACCAATTGCGCAAGTTCTCCCACTTAAAAAGATGAGAGAGGTACACTTCCACTATGACAGACAAAACGAGAAAAAGAAATCCATAAAATCACATTGTAGGATTTTTAATGAATTTATTTGCAAATTATGGTGCAAAATAAGTATTTGGTCAATAACAAAAGTTTATCTCAATACTTTGTTATATACCCTTTGTTGGCAATGACAGAGGTCAAACGTTTTCTGTAAGTCTTCACAAGGTTTTCACACACTGTTGCTGGTATTTTGGCCCATTCCTCCATGCAGATCTCCTCTAGAGCAGTGATGTTTTGGGGCTGTTGCTGGGCAACACGGACTTTCAACTCCCTCCAAAGATTTTCTATGGGGTTGAGATCTGGAGCCTGGCTAGGCCACTCCAGGACCTTGAAATGCTTATTTTTTACATAAACAATCCCCACAAAAAAATGAAATAATAATAATCGTGGACCCTTGCAGTACCTCCGTGGATCCCAGTTCGAAAAACTCTGACTTCACAGGACGCTGCTGAGGGGAGGATGGCTCATAATAATGGCCGGAATTGCACGAATGGAATAGCATCAACCACATGAAAAACATGTGTTTGATGTATTTAATACCATTCCACCTATTCCGCTCCAGCCATTACCACGATCCCATACTCCACAATTAAGGTGCCACCAACCTCCTGTGCCTGACATAGAGGACAAGTGAGTGCTCAAGGTTCTGTCATCTACATATTAGTATGTAGGCAATGAAAGTGAAAAGATAAGCTAAGCACATGATATACATGAAATATAACAAATCAAATCAAATTACTTTGCACATTTTAGTTTTCTTTGTCTCTTACAAGTATGAACTAAATTAAGATTTAATTCCAAAATCAAAGAAAAAAAAGAAATTAAAGAAGGACTAATATTACACCCCAAGCCCAGGAGGGTGGTGGCACCTTAATTGGGGACGGGCTCATGGTAATGGCTGGATCGGAATGAATGGAATTGTATCAAACACGTGTTTGATGCCATTCCATTTGCTCTGCTACAGCCATTTTTATGATCTGTCCTCAACTCAGCAGCCTCCACTGACCCCACGCACTAGACACTTCCTCGTTAGTCTGGAGACGAGGTTAGCGAGGAGCAGGAAACCAGCCAGAGCATGTAGTGGGGCTGTGGTGCTTTGTATCTGCAGCATCAACATGATACTGATTCTGTTTGTCTGCTGTCTTGTGCAGGATCAACAGTACCAGCAACTACTGTATGTGACAACAGATCTCCGTCAGTATGTACAGTACTACACAGGACAGCAGTTAAGACAAATCCATTTGCATTATATTCACTTCAGAAGGATTGGGTTCTTTCTAAGAGCATTAAAAGACAACAGATTCTGTAAAGTGTTAAAGAATTAATGAATTAATTGGATTTATATAGGGATTTTCCACCAGCTAAGGTACTCAAAGTGCTTTACATAGTATGGGAAAACACGCCTTAACACACCGCGGACCAAAACACAGTCAGGCAGTAGGCTGCAGAGACATTGAATATGTGGAAATGTAAATGTGTGACTTGTGTGGTAACTTTTCAGTTTTCTGGACTGCATGAAATATACACTGAGTGTACAAAATATGAAGAACACCTTATATTGAGTTGCACCCCCTTTTGCCCTCAGAACAGCCTCAATTTCTTGGGGAATGAACTAGAGGTCGACCGATTATGATTTTTCAACACTGATACCGATTATTGGAGGACCCAAACAAAATCCTACACCGATGAATCAGTCAAGATTGATTTTATTTCTATTTTATTTTACTATTATTTAAATTTGTTATATATATTTAATATATATATATATTTGTAATAATGATAATTACAACAATACTGAACAATACTGACACACTTTTATTTTAACTTAATATAATATATAAATCAAATCTATTTTAGTCTCAAAGAAGTAATGAAACATGTTCAATTTGGTTTAAATAATGCAAAAACACAGTGTTGGAGAAGAAAGTAAAAGTGCAATATGTGCCATGTAAAAAAAGATAACGTTTATGTTCCTTGCTCAGAACATGAGAACATATGAAAGCTGGTGGTTCCTTTTAACATGAGTCTTCAATATTCCCAGTTAAGACGTTTTAGGTTGTAGTTATTATAGGAAGTTATAGGACTATTTCTCTCTATACCATTTGTATTTAATTTACCTTTGACTATTGGATGTTCTTATAGGGGTGGCAGGGTAGCCTAGTGGTTAGAGCATTGGACTAGTAACCGAAAGATTGCAAGTTCAAATCCCCGAGATGACAAGGTACAAATCTGTCGTTCTGCCCCTGAACAGGCAGCTAACCCACTGTTAGGCCATCATTGAAAATAAGGATTTGTTCTAAACTTACTTGCCTAGTTAAATAAAGGTAAAAAGAATAGGCACTATAGTATTGCCAGCCTAATCTCAAGAGTTGATAGGCTTGAAGTCATAAACAGAGCTGTGCTTCATGCACTGCAAAGAGCTGCTGGCAAACACAGGAAAGTGCTGAATGAATGAATGCTTACAAGCCTGCTGCTGCCTACCACAGCTCAGTCAGACTGCTCTATCAAATCATAATATAACAGAAATACAGTCATTAATATTGTCAAATCAGAAAGCTATCATTTCGAAAACAAAACCATTCCGTATTTTATCGAACGGGTGTTTAAATATTGCTGTTACATTGCACAACCTTCAATGTTATGTCATAATTATGTACAATTCTGGCAAATTAATTATTGTCTTTGTTAGGAATAAATGGTCTTCACACAGTTCGCAACGAGCCAGGCGGCCCAAACTGCTGCATATAACCTGACTCTGCTTGCACAGAACGCAAGAGAAGTGACACAATTTCCCTAGTTAATATTGCCTGCTAACATGAATTTCTTGTAACTAAATATGCAGGTTTAAAAATATACTTGTGTATTGATTTTAAGAAAGCCATTGATGTTTATTGTTAGGTACATTGGTGCAGCGACAGTGCTTTTTTTGCGAATGCGCTCGTTAAACTAGAAGATTGATTGTTTTTTATGAGATAAGTTTAATGCTAGCTAGCAACTTACCTTGACTCCTTGCTGCACTCGCGTAACAGGTGGTCAGCCTGCCACGCAGTCTCCTCATGGAATGCAATGCCGGCATCCAAAAATGGCGATTACCGATTGTTATGAAAACTTGAAACTGGCCCTAATTAATCGGCCATGCCTCTAGAATGAACTCTACAAGGTGTCGAAAGCATTCCAAAGGGATGCTGGCCCATGTTGACTCCAATGCTTCTCACAGTTGTGTCAAGTTGGCTGGAAGTCCTTTGGGTGGTGGACCATTCTTGATACACACAGGGAACAGTTGAGCTTGACCAACCCAGCAGCCTGGGTGATGCATGGCAACCATTTTGTGCCATAACGCTCACCACATTTCAGGTGGAGAGGAGTGACATGTGCCAATTGAAGGAATGAAGGGAATAATTAGGTGGCCCGTGATCTTACTATCAGCGTCATGGGATTTTTAATCAGAGAGAGTCAGGACACCCATTTTAAAAGGCCGCTCCCTGCCCAGGGCAATCTCTCATTCACTGCCCTGGAATCTCCTTAGACCAGAGGGAGGAGTACCCCACTACTGGCCCTCCAACACCCCCTCAAGCAGCATCCAAGTCTCCCATTCAGGGACCAACCCTGCTTAGCTTCAGAAGGAAGCCAGCAGTGGGATGCAGGATGGTATACTGCTGTTAAAGATGCAGTCTCAAACGTTTATATAATTTCAGCCAAAATGGGTCCCCGTTTTTTGTGTACCACCTCATCCAATTTGTGAGATTTGTCCCGAATTTTGCAATTCATATGATATCATGTACATTTAGCAATTTGTGTAATATGTTAAAAAATCAAATTCTTGTAGTGTGTTACAAAGTTGTTGTGCTTAAGTTCCCGAGTGCCTTCCCGGAGTGCCTCTTTAATATGATGTCACCTTGATACATAGAGATGCAAGGTTATATAGCCTTCATCTACTTCCCTTTTTGCTCTCACATTTTCTTGTGAACTACTGTACATGACAACGTTTAACTATATTTATTAACTTTATTGCACTCAAGTAACCCTAATGGCTCAATTTAGCCTCACTTTCAAGGAGGGATATGGTTGTGCTTTGATCATAACCTTTAATAGTCTCAAACTTAATCACACTAATCTCCCCACACAAAAACAAACCATCATCTGCAAAAAAAATGTACAAATGAATCTGTTATTTCTCTCCTTCCAGTCTCTGTTGAGGCCCCATCTACCATAATGTTTTCCGCCAAAACATTCATTTCAGGAACATCTCCTGTCACTCAGTACATCTGTTTCTTTATTCTTAAATCACAGGCGTCACCACACAGAGGATCTTATGATGTATAATCAGTAAGGTAACAGGCTTGTGATTGAATAGGTTTCTGATTGAGTTTGTCAGTTGGGTAATTTATCACGCCTGACAGGGCCAAACACAAATCTAAAACCTGATGGTTCAGTTGAGACTCCTGTGTCTCTTTCCTCTGATGCCTGATCATCGGTAATTACAGCTTTGCTGCATCTTTCATCCTGTCATTCCTCATGACTAGACAGGCAAATACATGTCAATCAGATGTTGGAGATGGGAGATGTTGTTGGCTGTTTGAGGGTAATTATTGAGGAAATGTATTGGAGCTTTTACTATTTGTGTCACACTGCAATGCCGTTTGGAAACCCTGGTTAGGGGTTCTGCTATAGATTCCGACAGTGAGCAGAACCATATGAGACCCGGTTGAGACCTTTTCCCCTCCCTCTAATCCCTGTTGGTTGGTTCTGCCTCAGGCTTGTGTCGGGGGTTGGGACACGGTTGCTGAACACCACCATCATGGGGTCTGCCCATGACTAATGCCCCCCTGGCATTTCCAGCTGCCGACGGCGTGACTCGTGATGTTCACCAGATGCATGCGCCATGGTGACTGTCTGGCTGGTTGACACTGGTGGCACCTCCAACTCACTGTCTAGATTACTGTTGAAAAAAACATTTGAAAAGACAGGCACAGCATACTGTCCTCGATATTATAAAACGCAAACAGGGGAAATGTTCCCATGTGTCTCTTCTTTGAGATGAGATTCTGCAGTCATTATATCAGTCATACTAACATCCCTCAGTTCTTATCGATCATATGATCTAGTCAACTACACAAACACAACAGTTTGAGGAATTTGGACAGTAACTGCATCGCATCCTCCTGTGAACATCCACATGCATCCATTCCTCCAGTGGGATGACTGGCAAGGCTAAACGCTCATTTCCTGGCCAGGAATTGTTTTCGTGATTTGTCACCCCGCCCTGCCTATTCCCCTCTTTCCCAGTGTACCTGTATTATATTTGGCCAGGAGGCAGGATTGCTCCTGGAAAGCGGCTGGCTAAAAGATGTATCTAGTTATTATCATCATCATTATCACAGGCTTTAATCTTTTACCCTATTGAGGCACTGTGAAACGACATCCAGGCTCTGTGAGACCGTTATTAAAGCCACGGCGAGACACAACACTGATTTGATTGTTTGGTTCTTGGAGGGACCTTCTATTGTTTACCGTTTCTGCAAAGCAAATTGCAGTTTGATTTCACATGTGCTGCAAAAATAAGATGATTATTGAATGTGACCCTTGAACAGATAAATTCACATATTCTGTGAATGGGTCTTTCCTATTGGCAAACTCTTATTGCTGCCTATGCATTATCTCTTTTAAAACATTTCTCCATTTGCTCCTTAGCTGAAAGGTTCTAGTACTCTTTAGCCCATTAATGGTTCTCTTTCATCTGGCTCTCAGTGGTTCTCCTCTGGCTTTCCCCTCCCAGTGTTCAGGATGAATGTTCAGTAGTGGTGGGCATTCATTCATAGCCTCTGTATCAGAGCTGCTGATCAGATGGAGAATGGCTGTGCAGAATAAGGAATCAATGCAAACAGCCCTCTCCTGGATTAATCTCCCCCAGGACAATGAAATAATTCCAGCCAGCCTTGTAGTTAAGATTTAAACAGCACTGCTAAACAGCACAGTGTGTGTGTGTGTGTGTGTGTGTGTGTGTGTGTGTGTGTGTGTGTGTGTGTGTGTGTGTGTGTGTGTGTGTGTGTGTGTGTGTGTGTGTGTGTGTGTGTGTGTGTGTGTGTGTGTGTGTGTGTGTGTGTGTGTGTGTGTGTGTGTGTGTGTGTGTGTGTGTGTGTGCATGGGTTGGTACACGTTATGAATATATTTGACTGTACATTAGTGGTGTTTTTTTTGTGTTAGTATATGTATGGTTGTGCAATCATGGAGATTCACTGTAGGATGCACAGTTGTTATCAGATAAAATGTGTGTTTGTATGCCTGCCTGCCAGTGTGGGTGTGTGTGTGTGTGTGTGTATGAATATTCCCCACTCCAGATAGTGATTATAGCCCAATCTCTCCATTGATTCACCTATCAGTTTGTCCCCATCAACAGCTGTCACAGACCCTCTACTGAACAGTTCCTATCGATAATGGACACCAGTGACTATATAAACCTGTCAGTGGTCAAGGACTCACCTGTCCATAGCTCTCTCAGCCTTCTGACAGGCGGAGTTACCTGTCCATAGCTCTCTCAGCCTTCTGACAGGCAGAGTTACCTGTCCATAGCTCTCTCAGCCTTCTGACAGGCAGAGTTACCTGTCCATAGCTCTCTCAGCCTTCTGACAGGCGGAGTTACCTGTCCATAGCTCTCTCAGCCTTCTGACAGGCAGAGTTACCTGTCCATAGCTCTCTCAGCCTTCTGACAGGCGGAGTTACCTGTCCATAGCTCTCTCAGCCTTCTGACAGGCAGAGTTACCTGTCCATAGCTCTCTCAGCCTTCTGACAGGCGGAGTTACCTGTCCATAGCTCTCTCAGCCTTCTGACAGGCAGAGTTACCTGTCCATAGCTCTCTCAGCCTTCTGACAGGCGGAGTTACCTGTCCATAGCTCTCTCAGCCTTCTGACAGGCAGAGTTACCTGTCCATAGCTCTCTCAGCCTTCTGACAGGCGGAGTTACCTGTCCATAGCTCTCTCAGCCTTCTGACAGGCAGAGTTACCTGTCCATAGCTCTGTCAGCCTTCTGACAGGCAGAGTTACCTGTCCATAGCTCTGTCAGCCTTCTGACAGGCAGAGTTGGATCAATACATAGCGACACCCGGTGAGGTAGGGGGACGGGGACAGTGTGACACGAGGTGGGTGACACCACATGGAGTGTGTACAGCCCAGTACATCACTGGGGCCGAGCTCTCTGCTATCCAAGACCTCTATAATAGGTGGTGTCAGAGGAAGGCCCTAAAAATTGTCAAAGACTCCAGCCACCCAAGTCACAGTAAACGACTACCAGGACTTTCTGCTTTTCAGCCCCTACCTACATGTACATATTACCTCAATCAATCACCTAATCAAACCTACATGTACATATTACCTCAATCAATCACCTAACCAAACCTACATGTACATATTACCTCAATCACCCCAACTACCTCGTACCCCAATACATTAACTCGGTACCAGTACTCTTTGTATATAACCTGTATATAGCCTTGTTATTGTTATTTTATTGTGTTACTATTTTCTTTTGATGTATTTGTTAGTTTTCTTACTTTTTAACTGCATTGCTAGGAAAGGGCTCGTAAGTAAGCATTTCACGGTAAAGTCTGTACTTGTTGTATTCGGTGCATGTGACGAATACAATTTGATTTGATGGAGTGTTGCTGACATGCTCCAGTCCCAGGTATTGGAGAAAGAGTCATACACACTACATACACAGACAGATGCACATACACCACAAAGACAGAACACAAACACACACACATAATGCAGACCCACAAATGCACACACATACAAATGCATGCACGTAGACACGCACTAGCACGCAGGCAGGCAGGCGCAAACACACAAACAAATACGTAAACTCTCTCACACATACACCAATTTAATTTCTATTTACCACTCCCCCAAGCACACACACACACACACACACACACACACACACACACACACACACACACACACACACACACAATCGTCTTCCACCTTTTCATCAAACCCACTCCCATACCTCACCTATGACCTCTGACCTCACTTTTACATTATATTAGATTAAATAGTTACCTGAACTTCTCAACCCTCTTTTTTCCCTTTGTATCTGGTGGGGATTTCCTATTAGTCTCCACATGCTCCCCTTTCTATTTCCTATCAGTCTCCATATGCTCCCCTTTCTATTTCCTATTAGTCTCCATATGCTACCCTTTCTATTTCCTATCAGTCTCCATATGCTACTCTTTCTATTTCCTATCAGTCTCCATATGCTACCCTTTCTATTTCCTATCAGTCTCCATATGCTACCCTTTCTATTTCCTATCAGTCTCAATATGCTCCCATTTCTATTTCCTATCAGTCTCCATATGCTCCCCTTTATATTTCCTATCAGTCTCCATATGCTACCCTTTCTATTTCCTATCAGTCTCCATATGCTACCCTTTCTATTTCCTATTAGTCTCCATATGCTACCCTTTATATTTCCTATCAGTCTCCATATGCTACCCTTTCTATTTCCTATTAGTCTCCATATGCTACCCTTTCTATTTCCTATCAGTCTCCATATTCTACCCTTTCTATTTCCTATCAGTCTCAATATGCTCCCATTTCTATTTCCTATCAGTCTACATATGCTACCCTTTCTATTTCCTATCAGTCTCCATATGCTCCCCTTTCTATTTCCTATCAGTCTCCATATGCTACCCTTTCTATTTCCTATCAGTCTCCATATGCTCCCCTTTCTATTTCCTATCAGTCTCCATATGCTACCCTTTCTATTTCCTATCAGTCTCCATATGCTACTCTTTCTATTTCCTATCAGTCTCCATATGCTACCCTTTCTATTTCCTATCAGTCTCCATATGCTCCCCTTTATATTTCCTATCAGTCTCCATATGCTTTCTATTTCCTATTAGTCTCCATTCTACCCTTTCTATTTCCTATCAGTCTATGCACCCTTTCTATTTCCTATCAGTCTCCATATGCTCCCTTTCTATTTCCTATCAGTCTCCATATTTCTATCAGTCTCCATATGCTTTTCTATTTCCTATCAGTCTCCATATGCTCTTTCTATTTCCTATCAGTCTCCATATGCTCCCCTTTCTATTTCCTATCAGTCTCCATATGCTCCCCTTTCTATTTCCTATCAGTCTCCATATGCTCCCCTTTCTATTTCCTATCAGTCTCCATATGCTCCCCTTTCTATTTCCTATCAGTCTCCATATGCTCCCCTTTCTATTTCCTATCAGTCTCCATATGCTACCCTTTATATTTCCTATTAGTCTCCATATGCTCCCCTTTCTATTTCCTATCAGTCTCCATATGCTACCCTTTATATTTCCTATTAGTCTCCATATGCTACCCTTTCTATTTCCTATCAGTCTCCATATGCTACCCTTTCTATTTCCTATCAGTCTCCATATGCTCCCCTTTATATTTCCTATCAGTCTCCATATGCTACCTTTATATTTCCTTTTAGTCTCCATATGCTACCCTTTCTATTTCCTATCAGTCTCCATATGCTACCCTTTCTATTTCCTATCAGTCTCCATATGCTACTCTTTCTATTTCCTATCAGTCTCCATATGCTACCCTTTCTATTTCCTATCAGTCTCCATATGCTCCCCTTTCTATGCTACCCTTTCTATTTCCTATCAGTCTCAATATGCTCCCATTTCTATTTCCTATCAGTCTCCATATGCTACCCTTTCTATTTCCTATCAGTCTCCATATGCTCCCCTTTCTATTTCCTATCAGTCTCCATATGCTACCTTTTCTATTTCCTATCAGTCTCCATATGCTCCCCTTTCTATTTCCTATCAGTCTCCATATGCTCCCCTTTCTATTTCCTATCAGTCTCCATATGCTCCCCTTTCTATTTCCTATCAGTCTCCATATGCTACCCTTTCTATTTCCTATTAGTCTCCATATGCTACCCTTTCTATTTCCTATCAGTCTCCATATGCTACCCTTTCTATTTCCTATCAGTCTCCATATGCTCCCATTTCTATTTCCTATCAGTCTCCATATGCTCCCCTTTCTATTTTCTATTTCTTCCCTAATTATACTCTGCCCCACTCTATATGCAGCATGGCACACTCTCTTCATTTGTTGATGTCACCATCTCTAACATTACTCTAATACACACACACACACACACGCACACACACACACACACACACACACACACACACACACACACACACACACACACACACACACACACACACACACACACACACACACACACACACACACACACACACACACACACACACACACACACACACACACACACACACACACACTACCTCTGTGTTTCTACTTCCCAGTGCTAGTATCGACACACCATTGCGTCCTGCCGTTTGGCACTGATTCCTCACAGTAATTCTGTTTCTAAATAAAGACCTTGACTGTGTCAGAGCAGGGTAGAGAGAGAAAGAGAGAGAGAACAATGGATTTCTCCTTGAGTTTGGCCTCAGTGACGTGTGGCCTGAGGGAGACGGCTTGCTGAACACAGTGCTGAAATGGATACAGAATAAAAAGCAACAATGACTACATCGCAGGGTTTTAGGTAAACCCAAGAGCTATGTTATAATCACTGATTGTTATGAGTTAAATCCAAGAGCTATGTTATAATCACTGATTGTTATGAGTTAAATCCAAGAGCTATGTTATAATCACTGATTGTTATGAGTTAAATCCAAGAGCTATGTTATAATCACTGATTGTTATGAGTTAAATCCAAGAGCTATGTTATAATCACTGATTGTTATGAGTTAAATCCAAGAGCTATGTTATAATCACTGATTGTTATGAGTTAAATCCAAGAGCTATGTTATAATCACTGATTGTTATGAGTTAAATCCAAGAGCTATGTTATAATCACTGATTGTTATGAGTTAAATCCAAGAGCTATGTTTTAATCACTGATTGTTAATGGAACAGCAACAATGATGGATCCATTCACATTTACACTAAAACAGCTGACTTAGGACATTTTAAATGTTATATTTATGCTAAAAGGCTGGATGACAAATAAATGGTGCCCTCCTGCATAACGTTACCATACAAATATCCAAGGACTCGAGTTGGCAGTTCAAATGACATGCAAGGGAAGCGATACAGAGAGGTCAAATATAACATTGCATTCAAGACATGCAAAACTGTGTACACAACCAATAAAATGTGATTGACATCGATTGATAATGAATTTTTTTTAAGGGATGCTGCTTTTCAGGTGTACAAGTGAGCGTCTAATTTTCCTCTCTCGTGTAAATGCAAGTCAATTATTTCTCTCACTGATGAGCATTCAGTCCAAGGCTCTATTCAGGGTTGTGTCTCCTTGTGGCTGTAAATCCTGTACTGCAGCATTTATATAGTAGTACTGTGTCATTTGAGTCATTTCAATGTGGAGAATTGGGTCATATTTGGTAGATACTTTGGACAATGGGGTGGCAGGTAGCCTAGTGTTTAGAGCGTTGGGCCAGTAACTGTAAGGTTGCTGGATTGAATCCCCGAGCTGACAAAGTAAAAATCTGTCATTCTGCCGCTGAACAAGACAGTTAACCCACTGTTCCCCAGTACGCCGTCATTGTAAATAATAATTTGTTCTTAATTGACTTGCCTAGTTAAATAAAGGTTAAATAATAATTCAAAACAAATGACATTCCTCTCCCTATTTTCAACCACTCAAAGACTGCCAAAAGTTTGTTGAATTCCCAATGTGTTACAACTATGCTTTCAACTATTTAAAAGCACACCAAAGTTAAAATTGGAATATAATGTCAGATATTTTGTTTATTTATACCACAATTTAATATGTTATCACTGTGCTTCATCTAATAGCACAACCAAATGACCTGGATTGCAGTTAGTTGAGATTACATTAAAGTACATGGTGCAAGTCTACAATGCCATTTGAGAGTATGTGCAGATTATTATAGAAATGGGGAAGATTTGCACAGACATGGGACCCTGCACATGAAGACTTTCTATGATTACATAAGAAGACATTTATTGTTACAGTAACCTCAAATGTGGTCATGGATGTGTTACATTTTAAGGTCGAATAAATACTGTTACATTTGTTTGTAAATTAGCCTTAACTTTAGGCTAGTTACAATTTTACAGAAGAAATATTGAATTGAATATTGAATACAAAATTCCTTACAAATCACAGAAAATGGATGACACAGTACACAATTGGATGACGTAGTACACAAAAAACGGGGACCATTTTTGGCTCGTGGGCACCACTTTCAAAACTACTGGCTCAAATTATACAAACGTTTGAGAGTCGATCTTTAATAGGCTATTAACCATGTTGCAAAAGCATGGTTGAATTGTTTTTGGTTGTCAACGCAACCAAATATAAACCTTTGAAGGAGATTATCTTCTGTTTGGATTGCTCCATCTGCCTCTGCGTCTGGCTTTAATTTCAGTTTGTCTACAAATTAATAACTGATATGTTGGATTCACATCTCCATTTCAACCAAAAAATCTAAGTTAAAGAACAGCACTAAATCAAATCTTTAAATATAGTTTCGTTTGATTTAATCCTATTCTTTAACTTTTATTTTTGGTGGAGATGGAGACATTAATCCAACATATTACTATTAACTTGTAGATTCCATTTGGATGGTGTCACGTTCTGACCTTAGTTCTTTTATTATGTCTTTGTTTTAGTATGGTCAGGGCGTGAGTTGGGTGGGTTGTCTATGTTCTTTTTTTTTATTGATTTGGGATTGCTGTGTTCGGCCTGGCATGGTTCTCAATCAGAGGCAGCTGTCAATCATTGTCCCTGATTGAGAATCATACTTAGGGAGCCTGGTTTCACTTTTGAGTTGTGGGTGATTATTTTCCGTGTTAGTGTCTGTGCCACATGGGACTGTTTCGGTTTGATAACATCACGTTTATTGTTTGTTCAGTGTTCATTACTTTATTAAAAAACATGAACACTTACCACGCTGCGCTTTGGTCCTCACCTTCTTCCACCACAGACGAGCGTTACAGATGGTACAAATTCAACATCATTTAGACAAGGTTTGTCTATTATTGGTTACCATGGTGACCTAATACTATCTTTAAGTTTCTCAAAGTTATAGTCGCCCAAAGTCCAAATCCCCTCAGAGAACCTCATAGTCAAGCCATTGCCTAAAGATGTTTTATTGTCTCCTACACCAGATAGTTGCAGTGAAAAGTGTTGTTTTACAGGGTCAGCCATAGTAGTACAGCACCTCTGGAGCAAATCAGGCTTAAGTGCCTTGCTCAAGAGCACATAAACAGATTTGTTAGCTCAGGTGTTTGAACCAGTGACCTTTCATGACTATTCCACATTTTTTCCCACATTCCACAAGTCAAGTATTCCAATCATTCATTTGGAACCAAAGAGTGAACCAACCTCATGCACTTTAAAAAGGTCAACATACTTTAATTGTCTGAAAAATCCTTGGCATAACTGCAAAATATGCAGCAAGAATCAAAATCACAATATTCTTCTTGATTAAAATGTTTCCACCAAGTACTTCTGCTCTGGGGTCGGTTTGCTACTTTAACATCACGGAACAATAACAATTCAAACTGCAGTCTCAGGCATCAACTCAGCCACCTGGAGTTTTGCTAATAGCTCAAGACCCTTTGACTTTGAGAAAGATGCCAGTAAGTCATTTACGTGCAGACTCAGCTAATGTTAATGGGCTCGTTTGAGGGGTACGGCTGAAGCAACCGACTGCAGATGCAAGTGGAGGAGTGAAATCGAGTGAGGTGCATCTGCAACTGCTGAAAGTCAGACACTGATGTGGTTTTCCAACAGAAAGGCTGAGTGGAACATGGCCCAGTGTAATGTCAAAATAAACACCCATATCGCACACTCACAAACTGTAATTATATTGTACTATTTATATATACTGTATGTATGTATGCATGTGTGTGTATATATATATACTATTAATTGGTTAGAGAGAGCCTCAAATATCACATTAATTTGTTGATTGTATACATGAGTCGCACATAGTTGGTTCCTGTTTCAGTCACTTCTTTGGTGATTATTGGTTTGACAATAATTGGTTTGACAATTATTGGTTTGACAATTATTGGTTTGACAATTGAGCCTCCCACAATGCAGGCGATGGCTGCAGGATGAAGTTGGTGAAGAGCAACTGCAGAAACTTGCAGTCAACTGCAATCAAAACTTCATGACCTTTGATCACATGTTTTGTTTGTAAAGTTCATGCAGCCGTCATGTAGGTGCAAGTTGGACAATATTTATCTTCATAATGCAACACATTTTGGAAGTCGGTGACCAATGATGGCAAAAAGTGACAAAAGTGATCCACTAGAACGCACCCATTGAAGGACAGGTCTGTACTCCTGTGGTTCTTGCAAAAACAACTGCAACCATCTGCAGCAATGATTTATATATACACTAGATGACTGACTGGGGATCTGGTTTTGAAGCCACTGCGCTTCCATCTTGACACTTCCCCACCATTGTAAAAAATATTTTGGAAGCTATAGAAATGATTTTACTACTAGGCAGGTTTCCATTGACTCAGGTTTATTTGACAAAAGCAATGCTGTAAAATTATGGAAATGGAAGATATAGAAGACATCATAAATGACAACAATATCTTTGCAAATATCAATTGTCAGCATTTCTACTATAGACAGAGTTTCATTATTTTTTTTGAGACTATGTAACAACTCTACAAGGTGCCATTTGAGAGGAATAGTGGCAGAGTGAAGGAGCTGTGGTACCAGTATGTCCAGGTAAACCATTGGTGTGCACATGGTATATTTTACAGGGAGTTTTAAGGTACTTCAATGAGGCCTGTATATACTTCTTGAAGTTGAAGATACCCATAAGAACAGAAAACATTTCTACTTTACTAAACTGTCTGATTCTAGAATAGGCTACGTAAAAGTAACTTAATATTTTGTTTCTGTGTAACTATATAGAGAATAATGGAGCTGAAAGGACATGAAATGACCCACATTCCTGTTTTTGTGGACGAGGCTGGGTTCAGTCCGGCCAAAGACAGAAGACGTGGCCGCAATCTCATTGGACACCGAGCCACAATTGCCACACCAGGCCAACATGGGGACAATATTACAATGTGTGCTGCCGTTTCTGAGAATGGTGTGAGCGCACATATTCCACACATTGGGCCCTATAACACCCAACTTCTCCTGGCCTTCCTAAATACACTTTACGGAGACCTAATACCAGAACACAAAAGAGGTTTAGTTAGACCAGATTTGCCAAATGATGTAATTGTGTGGGATAATGACAGCTTCCACCGAACCAACATTGTTAGGGAAAGGTTTGCTGTGCATGAAAGGATAACAATGGAGTTCCTTCCACCATCCTCCCCATTCCTGAATCTGATAGAATAGTTTTTTTCAGCATAGAGGTGAAGGTATATGACTATTGGGCACAAGATCAGGTGTCTCTGTTAGATGCCAAGAATGCTGCTTGTGAGGACATCTGTCACGCTCTGACCTTTATTATCTCTGTTTTCTTTATATTTTGGTTAGGTCAGGGTGTGATGAGGGTGGGTATGCTAGTTTTTATATTGTCTAGGGTTTTTGTATGTCTAGGGGTTTTGTAGGTCTAGGTCTTTTGTAGGTCTAGGTATTTATATGTCTATGGTGGCCTGATATGGTTCCCAATCAGAGGCAGCTGTTTATCGTTGTCTCTGATTGGGGATTATATTTAGGTGGCCATTTTCCCTTTTGTGTTTGTGGGTTCTTGTTGCTTGTCTTCACTACGCATATTATCTTCACAGTTCGTTTTGTTATTTTGTTTGTTCAGTGTTCATTCGTTAAATAAAGAAGAATGTACGCATTCTACGCTGCACCTTGGTCTCCTTCGTATGATGAACGTGACAGAAGAACCCACCACAAAAGAACCAAGCAGCGTGGTAAGGAGGAGCAGTGTTTTATGGAGAAATAGACATGGGAGGAGATTTTGGATGGAGCAGGACCCTGGATGCAGGCTGGGGTGTATCGCCTTCCGAAGGAAGAAATAGAGGCAGTGAAAGTGGAACTGCGATATTACGAGGAGAAATACAAAGGAGGCAAGCACGAGTGGCAGCCCCAATAATTTTTTGGAGGGGGCACACGAGGAGATTGGTTGAGTCAGGTTGGAGACCTGAGCCAACCCCTCATGCTTACCGTGGGGAGCGTGTGACTGGTCAGGCACCGTGTTATGCAGAGATGCATACGGTGTCTCCAGTTCGCATTTATAGCCCGGTGCGCTCTATTCCAGCTCCTCGCATTTGCCGGGCTAGACTGGGCATCCAGCCAGAACGGATAGTGCCGGCTCAGCGCTCCTGGTCTCCAGTACACCTCCGTAGACCAGGACATCCTGCGCCGGCTCTGCGTACTGTGTCTCCGGTGCGTCTGCACAGCCCAGTACGTTCTGTGCCTGCTCCCCGCACCTGCCCTGAGGTGTTAGTCCCCAGCCCGGTACCACCAGTGCCGGCACCACACACCAGACCTCCAGTGCGCTTCCACAGTCCAGAGCTTCCGGCGACGGTAACCAGTCCGGAGCTTCCGGCGATGATCCACTGTCCGGTTTTACAAAGGCAGAGGGATCAGAGTAAGGAGGGGTGGCTACGTCCAGAACCGGAGCCGCCACCGAGGGTAGATGCCCACCTGGACCCTCCCCTATAGGTTCAGGTTTGCGGCCAGGAGTCCGGCGCTTTGGGGGGGGGGGGTACTGTCACACTGACCTTTAATAGCTATGTTTTCTTTATATTTTGGTTAGGTCAGGGTGTGACGAGGGTGGGTATGCTAGTTTTTGTATTGTCTAGGGTTTTGTAGGTCTAGGTATTTATGTCTATGGTGGCCTGATATGGTTCCCAATCAGAGGCAGCTGTTTATTGTTGTCTCTGATTGGGGATTATATTTAGGTGGCCATTTTCCCTTTTGTGTTTGTGGGTTCTTGTTCTATGTTTAGTTGCTTGTCTTCACTACTCATATAAGCTTCACGGTTCGTTTAATTATTTTGTTCAGAGTTCATTCGTTAAATAAAGAAGAATGTACGCATTCTGCGCTGCACCTTGGTCTCCTTCGTATGACGAACGTGACACCATCACAGGCGATCATTGCAGGAGATGTTTGCATCATTCAAGGAGATTTCTCCCCCGTTGCATCGCAAGGGAAAACATCAGATTTGATGTTGACAAATCTCTGGCCAGTCCAACAAGAGCGACAGGATGTCCACCAAGAACATGGGAATTTGTAGTGTTACGTACTGTGAGGAGTTATAGTTTGTTTTTTCATAGTACTGCCACAGGTTTTACCATTGTTGCATTTTTGTTTTGTTTTTGCGTGTCATTTTGTGGCAAATTTTCTGTTCACTATTTGACTTTACATGTAAGAAATATGTAAAAATGGACATGCAAATTTTCTGTTGACATGTAACACATTGCTACAAAAATAAATGTACTGTATACATACAAATATGCATCTCCCTTTTACCTACTGTTCAAATCGGTATCTTAATTCATTGTGATACACAATCGATTCAGCTAGACAAAACTGGCCTTCTGGTATAGTGCAGTCAGGGTCAACAAGAAAGTAGAAAAAAATGACATTTATATATAGCAAACATTTCCCTGGTTGACTGCCATGGTGAAAAAACATCTAAACATTTTGACCAGATGACAAAGGAATTCATTTTGTTGGCATTGGCCAATTTACTGACACAATAACTAGATTTTGAAGCATGAATTAAATGTTTTTGGTGAGTAACTAAATTTTTTCAGACATGCAGTAGAGTTGTGATGTTCCATAAAACAGTTGTGACAATTGCACTTACAGTTTAGAGAATGTTAAGACTGTGTTCCAAAAAATGAGCCAAAGTGATTGAGAAACTAATGTGGAATTTGCCTAAAAGGGTATTTGAAACACTAAAACCTCTTCCTTTTTTGTGTATGATGTCATTATGTCCAGCTCTTTTTATCAACACAAGATAGCTAAATGGAAATGTACCCCTTTTAGGCAATTGTTGCATCTTATTTCACTGGACAAGTTCATGGAAACAGCTTCTGTCTATTTGTTTTTACCATGTTTATTCTATTACAGACACTGTAGTGTATGAATTATATTATGTGAGCTAAAAATAAAAGGAAAACATATATTTTAAAATTTCTTAAAGTATAATTTTTTAATGAAAGTTCTGATGTTACTGTCTCCACTACCACAAAAAAAATACTTAAATACATGTCATTTTGTCGAACATTTAATTGAAATACTTTAGAATTCCAGTCATTCCTATGGAGGACTGCTCCTTCTTGGGAGTACAAATATGTCCGACAGGTGGCTTCAAAGCCTCTCACTGGCTAGTACATAGCATGGCCAATACATACTATAACCAATCCAGCATTTATATACATCATTGGTCTGCAGGGACTTTGTTCGGTAGCTGTTTTATTTGCCTGATGAAAATTCAACACATGGTTTTGGGGATGGAACTTTTTGACCTTGGCCACTGTTTTAGGAGTTCACAGCTAAGGAAATTTGGCAAGAGACCAATCATTTTGTATATTTTTAATCTGATTCTGTTGAACTAGATGAGAATACTGATTGGAGATGTGCCTTTTGTTCAAGCAGGGGGAATAACTCATGTTCATGGCTCTAAGTAGGCATTAGTACTACCCTGCCAGTAAAGCATTATCATCACCATCATAGATTACTCTTTAATTCACTCTCTGCTGAGTTCTATATTGGAAATCAGCAGAATGTCCTTAACTCTGTAGTAAACCATTCTCTTCCTTTAACAATGAGTGGTAAATGAAAGCTGAAGCAGAGTTGGAATAATTTATGTCCCTCAAAACAGCTTCCCGCTGGTGAACAGAGAAGGTAATTACCGACTCGTTTTACTCGATGACGTTCCTCCCATTGTGTTTGCTGTTTTCATTTACTCCTCAATGCCAGCACATTACAAACTACAGAGGGAGAGAGAGAGGCAGGCAGGCAGGCAGTGAGTGAGTGATTGTCAGCTTTTACAATCTTCCAAGATTTATAACATGAATTCATGCAATCACCCTTTAAAACTAAAGAAAGCTGAGGAAATAGAACTAGCCAAACCTGACCTAACTTCGGCCCATATTCCAGCCTCCTGAATGGAATAGAGTATCCTATAGATGGTCAAGCCTGTTAAATGAAATGTGATTCACACAAATATGGGATATGTGATGAAATACAGCCATGTCAATGACAGAATGTCGTATACTTTAGTGCGGTGCAGGGAGAGGACAGGAAGGTCAACTGTCTCACAGTGGGTGGTTTCATAGGCATGGTCTGTGATGTGATGCATTACAGTCATCATATGTAGGCATCAGACTGGCTGTGTGTCATGCAAGTGCAGGGTATTACTACATGCTATCTATTAAAGCTTCTACACCACAGGAACTACAAGATTACATTTGTGGTTCGTGGACATTTCTCTACCGTTACAACATCCTGATGTCATAATGTTCTCAGATCCAACCTTGTTTTTTGGGGGGTGAGTGTGAGGGTTTGATATTGGACATGACCTTAATGGTTTGTTGAATTGAGTTGAATAATGTCAATTTTTAAAAATGGATTTCATTGTAAACTTTTTCAGCAATCAACTAAACCACACCAAAAATGACAGAAATGAATTCCAGCAAATACATTTAGGTCCTCAGGGCCAACCTACTAGTTTTTGAATACAATTCTCCTGATATGAAATTCTATGTTTTTAAGTTCCGTTGTGTAACCTAATATGTTCGTGGCATGTTTCCATTCTGATAGTAAACCATGGGGCTTCTGCTATGTCCTGTCAGTCTGTTAAGCTCCCCCTCATCTGATGAAACAACTGAATAATTTTACAGCCGGAGGCTCTCAGTGAAAGGTTTTATTTTCCGAAGGCAACAATGTGATGACATCAGAGGCTCTCGCTCTTTCTTTCTCCCTCTCTGTTACACATTCCTCTAACACACACACACACACACACACACACACACACACACACACACACACACACACACACACACACACACACACACACACACACACACACACACACACACACACACACACACACACAGAAATACACACCCAACTTTAATGATACTCCAGAGCCTCATTTATATAAGCGCTCCAGGGCAATAAAATAGAAGCCATACCAGTAGCAGTTAAAACATCAACACCATTGCTTCAGGCACATCTGCACTCCAGGCGTTAATAAACATACGGAAACCATTTTTCTATAGCTTTTCCTTCAAAAACTAAAGATTTGTTAATTGAAAAGGACAATTTAATCAATTTGTTAGGCACTGTGTTTATAATGTGTCAGGGCTTTTCTGGATTGTGATTTAAACATACTTCATATTGTGTTGTTTCTGTGCGTCAGACCAAAGTGGGAGGCTATGACCAGGCAGTTGGACATCGAGGGACGAAGGTCAGCGGATTTCTTTCTGCTGAAATGTGGTACATGTTGTCATTCCAAATACATGCTGTCAGAAACAAAGATGAAGCTCCTGAGGCAGTGTACAACTTTGTTATTGAGTAGATTTTTTTATGCTCATGCTGGGTTGACCTAGGAGCTGGGTCATTTTAATGTAATCCTTAGGTTATTTTCAAGAGGCATGAGTTATTAGGGGCATGGCTTTCAGAAATATCTTATTGGCTACCCGTGTGAGTAAATGTAATTCCTGTTCATGTGTAGTTTACATACAGTACTACAAATTCAAATAATTCTTTGTTGTTGTATTTTACATATTCTTCTATAACAGGTATCATTAACTACTATAGATTCAGCCGCGGGCAAAAAAAATTATTGAGCGTTTGGGTGGAACATAATTACAAGTAATTTGTAGACTGCAAATTGACTGCAAGAAGCCCAAACAGATATAATATTTGACTAAAGCATTATTTCAAATCTTGCTTACGTTTGTATATATACGATCACGTCTCTCTATAGCATGTGGAAATACTTGTGGAAATAATAACAAATTTCCAAAATGAAAATCATTTGGAGCCGATTTCCTGGTGTTAGCCTTTTATGTCCAACAATGAAAATGCAAAAAAAGAAAACATTTTATTTATTTATTTTTTGCTCCGAAAACTTGAGGGGACAAATAAAACCACCCATGGGACAAATTCAGCCCACAGGCCTCCAGTTAGGGAACCCTGTTCTATAATATTAATATTATTTATTACATATTATAATAAGGTACACCAGCCTTACTGTATTTCAACAATGGGATTTACATAGGCTTTTGGGGAACTCATACACTTTAGTAAGCTTCATTGAAGTTACAAAAATGTCAATGTCAGAAATATACAGCAGACATATGAACAGGAAGGACCTTTACTCTCATGGGTAACAAAAATCAACTAGCTGAAAGCCACACCCCTACTAAGTCAAGCCACCAGTCTTCTGAACTGACCCAGTGAGTCATATGTCAATAACCCAGCAACAATAACCCAGCATTGTTGGGGAAGGACCCGCATAGTAAGCATTTCACTGTTAGTCTACACCTGTTGTTAATGAAGCATGTGACACATACAATTGATTTGTTTTGATTTGACGCATCATCAATAACTCAGCAGTTTTTAAAGAAAACAACCCAACTAAATCAATCAAATCAAATGTTATTTGTCACATGCTTAGTAAAAAAAACAACTGGTGTAAACTGACAGTGAAATGCTTACTTACAGGCCCTTCCCAACAATGCAGAGAGGGGAGAAATGGAAAATAATAGAAAAATAATAATGCAAGGAATAAATACACAATGAGTAATGATAACTTGAATATATACAGTACACAGGCTATATAACTAAGTGACCCAACGCCTGCCACCAATTTTTTTTGAGTGACTGTGAGAGCAAAGTCTTGCATCTCAATATCTGTGGTGCAGCTCGTGGCAACGCCATTTAGCCGAGTCTACCTTTAACTGTAGTTTGTATGACAAAGTAGGTCTACAGGACTTTCCTATGTGCAGCCTCTTGCATGCACATCGGACAGAGAATGGCTTGGGAGGGTATGAGGTGGAGGGGAAGTAGATTCATTCATCTATTTACCGTTGCCAATTTCCTCGTCACGTTAAGAAAGGTTGCCTGAGACCTCCTGAGTGTCTTCACCTCCTATGTGATCTTGTCTGGCTCCTGTCTCCCTCGCTTTTAAGTTACTATCTGACCTCCGCCTATCCTCCCATGGAAAGGATCCATAGCGGTGACAGCTTGCTGGTTTAAGCGCTTGACATTTGGAGGAACAAAAGGCACCCACACTGAATGGGCCCTGATGTCTCTCCTCCCGACGGGTTTGCCCACTAATGGGCATGTAATGAGTTCCAAAAATATGGAAAGGCATGCAAAGCTCCTATCCAGATAAGGTAAAATGATCCCTGCATGAATTACGCAATGCTACAATTGTTGCCAATGTACACCACCACTATTAACCTTTGACTGCTTGTCACACGTAGACATTAATCTGTTTATCTGTTGGTTGGTTGGTTTATTTTTTTCAGAAGTTGCTAACAGGTGTTTGCCATGCACAATTTTGTGGGCTTGAGCTGAAAACCTGCCTCTGGAACTTTGGGAATTCATCAATGACCCCTACGTAGTCACAAAATGCCATAAGGTGCTTCTGTGGTGGGATAATTCACTTAAATCCAGGGTAGATTTACTGACATGATGTCCTTCGGGTATATTTACAACAATGTAAAGAGTGAATGGGAAGTGCCATCATGTGACTTCTAAAGAGCACAAATGAAATGCTGTAATTTCTACAGTAAGCTACTTTTTACTTTGGAATTTAAATTGAAAAAAGTTCATGCTTTTGGGGAACCTGACTCCTGGCCTAGACACAATTGTACTGTATATGCACCAAGTTATACAGTTTATGACAAGACAAAGAATAGGTCCATTCTGTATCATGTAATCCTACAATGGATGGGTCACGACATGAGGCACTGATCATGCTTCCAGAGGTTATGGTACTGGAGGTTTATAGAATGACACACTGAAATGCATGTTCTGCTATATGCACATTTATGTGACCTGTGTATAGCAGGTGACATCAGATTATACTGTAGTATGCTGTGGACATAAAACATGAACTGGAATCTGACACCTTATACTACATAAAAACTCATTAGACTTGACTGATGGATGAACCATATGAATTGCTAATAAGGCTGATCAAAACCAAATTAATCCTGCCCATCCGTCAATTATAAATTCACGTGCCGCTAGCGGATATGAAACATATGTGTTTAAACCTTTAAAAGTCTAAGCTGTTGGGGGAGAGGGTACTAGAAGAGGAAAGAACTTATCCCAGCCATGAAAGTTGCCAGAGTGCATGGGGACATTGCTTACATCCGCTATGACAGGCTCATTGTCCACCCTCCCTCACAGAAGCTTGGAAGGGATAAGAGAGACAAGCCTATGGGTTCGTAGCTTCAACCCCACAGCACACACACACACCAATTGATTAATGGTTTGCTGAATGTACAGTTGAAGTTTGAAGTTTACAAACACTTAAGTTGGAGTCTGTTATGTACTTGAGTGAAGACCCAAAAGCGGTTTTAACAGAAAACAGAGTTCTTTAATGAAAAAACAGGAATGGCATAAATCCTCTTCCAACGTAGTCAATGGAACAAAAAGAACGTTAGTATAATGCAGGATGCACCTGCCAGGCAGACTCCGACAGGATAGGACAAGGTGGAAGCAAACGCGACGACAGCTTGCTTCTGGCATCAAAAACACAAACAAGAATCAGACACTGAAAGTAGCAGGAACAGAGAGAGAAATAGAGACCTAATCAGAGGGGAAGAGAGAACAGGTGTGAAAGAGTGAATGAGCTAGTTAGGGGAGATGTAGAACAGCTGAAGAATGAGAGACAGAGAAGGTAACCTAAAAAGACCAGCAGAGAGAGACAGAGTGAAGAGAAAGGACAGGAACAGACATAACAAGACATGACAGTACCCCCCCCCCCACTCACCGAGCGCCTCCTGGCGCACTCGAAGAGGAAACCTGGCGGCAACGGAGGAAATCATCGATCAGCGAACGGTCCAGCACGTCCCGAGAGGGAACCCAACTCCTCTCCTCAGGACCGTACCCCTCCCAATCCACTAGGTACTGATGACCACGGCCCCGAGGGCGCATGTCCAAAATCTTACGAACCCTGTAGATGGGTGCGCCCTCGACAAGGATGGGGGGAGGGACGAGCGGGGGGCGCGAAGAACGGGCTTAACACAGGAGACATGGAAGACCGGGTGAACGCGACGAAGATAGCGCGGGAGAAGAAGTCGCACTGCGACAGGATTAATGACCTGAGAAATACGGAACGGACCAATGAACCGCGGGGCCAACTTGCGAGAAGCTGTCTTAAGGGGAAGGTTCTGAGTGGAGAGCCATACTCTCTGACCGCAACAATATCTAGGACTCTTGGTCCTACGCTTATTAGCGGCCCTCACAGTCTGCGCCCTATTACGGCAAAGTGCCGACCTGACCCCCTTCCAGGTGCGCTCGCAACGCTGGACAAAAGCCTGAGCGGAGGGGACGCAGGACTCGGCGAGCTGAGATGAGAACAGCGGAGGCTGGTACCCGAGGCTACACTGAAAAGGGGATAGACCGGTAGCAGACGAGGGAAGCGAGTTGTGGGCGTACTCTGCCCAGGGAGCTGTTCTGACCAAGACGCAGGGTTACGAAAGAAAGACTGCGTAAAATGCGACCAACAGTCTGATTGGCCCGTTCGAAACTTGACCGTTAGACTGGGGATGAAAGCCGGACGAGAGACTGACGGAAGCCCCAATCAAACGGCAAAACTCCCTCCAAAATTGAGACGTGAACTGCGGGCCTCTGTCGGAAACGACGTCAGACGGAAGGCCATGAATTCGGAAAACATTCTCGATAATGATCTGAGCCGTCTCCTTAGCAGAAGGGAGCTTATCGAGAGGAATGAAATGAGCCGCCTTAGAGAATCTATCGACAACCGTAAGAATAACAGTCTTCCCCGCTGATGAAGGCAGTCCGGTGATAAAATCTAAAGCGATGTGAGACCACGGTCGAGAGGGAATGGGAAGCGGTCTGAGACGGCCGGCAGGAGGAGAGTTCCCAGATTTAGTCTGCGCGCAGACCGAACAAGCGGCGACAAATCGACGCGCGTCACGTTCCCGAGTGGGCCACCAGAAACACTGGCGAATGGAAGCGAGCGTACCCCGAACGCCGGGGTGGCCGGCTAACTTGGCAGAGTGGGCCCACTGAAGAACGGCCGGACGAGTAGGAACGGGAACGAACAGAAGGTTCCTAGGACAAGCTCGCGGCGACGGAGTGTGAGCGAGTGCTTGCTTTACCTGCCTCTCAATTCCCCAGACAGTCAACCCGACAACACGCCCGTCAGGGAGAATCCCCTCGGGGTCGGTGGAGACCTCAGAAGAACTGAAGAGACGAGATAAAGCATCCGGCTTGGTGTTTTTTGAGCCCGGACGATAAGAAATAACAAACTCGAAACGAGCGAAAAACAGAGCCCAACGAGCCTGACGCGCATTAAGTCGTTTGGCTGAACGGATGTACTCAAGGTTCCTATGGTCAGTCCAAACGACAAAAGGAACGGTCGCCCCCTCCAACCACTGTCGCCATTCGCCTAGGGCTAAGCGGATGGCGAGCAGTTCGCGATTACCAACATCATAGTTACGTTCTGACGGCGATAAGCGATGAGAGAAAAACGCGCAAGGATGGACCTTGCCGTCAGAGAGAGAGCGCTGAGAAAGAATGGCTCCCACGCCCACCTCTGACGCGTCAACCTCAACAACAAACTGTCTAGAGATGTCAGGTGTAACAAGAATAGGAGCGGATGTAAAACGATTCTTAAGAAGATCAAAAGCTCCCTGGGCGGAAACGGACCACTTAAAGCACGTCTTAACAGAAGTAAGGGCTGTGAGGGGAGCTGCCACCTGACCGAAATTACGGATGAAACGACGATAGAAATTAGCGAAGCCCAGAAAGCGCTGCAGCTCGACGCGTGACTTAGGAACGGGCCAATCAATGACAGCCTGGACCTTAGCGGGATCCATCTTAATGCCCTCAGCGGAAATAACGGAACCGAGAAAAGGGACAGAGGCGGCATGAAAAATGCACTTCTCAGCCTTCACATAAAGACAGTTCTCCAAAAGGCGCTGGAGGACGCGTCGCACGTGCTGAACATGAATCGAGAGACGGTGAAAAAATCAGGATATCGTCCATGTAAACGAAAACAAAAATGTTCAGCATGTCTCTCAGGACGTCGTTAACTAGTGCCTGAAAGACAGCTGGAGCGTTAACGAGGCCGAAAGGAAGAACCCGGTATTCAAAGTGCCCTAACGGAGTGTTAAACGCCGTCTTCCACTCGTCCCCCTCCCTGATGCGCACGAGATGGTAGGCGTTACGAAGGTCCAATTTGGTGAAAAACCTGGCTCCCTGCAGGATCTCGAAGGCTGAAGACATAAGAGGAAATGGATAACGATTCTTAACTGTTATGTCATTCAGCCCTCGATAATCCACGCATGGGCGCAGGGACCCGTCCTTCTTCTGAACAAAAAAAAATTATGAGCCCCGCTTCGGCGGGAGAGGAGGAGGAGACCATGGTACCGGCGTCGAGCGAAACCGACAAATAATCCTCGAGAGCCTTACGTTCGGGAGCCGACAGAGAGTATAATCTACCCCGGGGGAGTAGTTCCCGGAAGGAGATCAATACTACAGTCATACGACCGGTGTGGAGGAGAGAAGTGGCCTTGGAACGACTGAACACCGTGCGCAGATCGTGATACTCCTCCGGCACCCCTGTCAAATCGCCAGGCTCCTCCTGTGAAGAAGAGACAGAGGAAACAGGAGGGATAGCAGACATTAAACAGGTCACATGACAAGAAACATTCCAGGATAGGATAGTATTACTAGACCAATTAATAGAAGGGTTATGGCGCACTAGCCAGGGATGACCCAAAACAACAGGTGTAAAAGGTGAACGAAAAATTAAAAAAGAAATGGTTTCGCTATGATTACCAGAGACAGTGAGGGTTAAAGGCAGCGTCTCACGCTGAATCTTGGGGAGAGAACTACCATCTAAAGCGAACAAGGCCGTGGGCTCCCTAACTGTCTGAGAGGAATGTCATGTTCCCGAGCCCAGGTCTCGTCCATAAAACAGCCCTCCGCCCCAGAGTCTATCAAGGCACTGCAGGAAGCAGATGAACCGGGCCAGCGGAGATGGACCGGAAAAGTAGTGCGTGATCCAGAAGGAGAGGCCTGAGTAGTTGCGCTCACCAGTAGCCCTCCTCTTACTGATGAGCTCTGGCTTTTACTGGACATGAGGTGACAAAATGACCAGCGGAGCCGCAGTAGAGACAGAGGCGATTGGTGATTCTCCGTTCCTTCTCCTTGGCCGAGATGCGGATACCCCCAGCTGCATAGGCTCAGCATCCGAGCCGGCGGAGGAGGGTGGCAGTGATGCGGCAGGTGGCAGTGATGTGGAGAGGGGGAGCAGCGGAGAACGCGAGCTCCTTTCCACGAGCTCGGCGACGAAGATCAAACCGTCGCTCTATGCGAATAGCGAGAGCTATTAAGGAGTCCAGACTGGAAGGAACCTCCCGGGAGAGGATCTCGTCCTTAACCTCGACGAGGAGACCCTCCAGAAAACGAGCGAGCAAAGCCGGCTCGTTCCAGTCACTTGAGGCAGCGAGTGCGAAACTCAATAGAATAATCCGTTATGGATCGATTCCCCTGACATAGGGAAGACAGGGCCCTGGAAGCCTCCTCCCCAAAAACAGAACGGTCAAAAACCCGTATCATCTCCTCCTTAAAGTCTTGATACTGGTTAATACACTCAGCCCTCGCCTCCCAGACTGCCGTGCCCCACTCACGCGCCCGTCCGGTAAGGAGAGAAATGACGTAGGCGATGCGGGCTGCGCTCCTGGAGTAAGTGTTGGGCTGGAGAGAGAACACCACATCACACTGAGTGAGGAATGAGCGGCACTCAGTGGGCTCCCCAGAGTAACACGGCGGGTTGTTGATCCTGGGCTCCGGAGACTCGGAAACCCTGGAAGTGGGCGGTGGATCGAGGTGGAGTTGGTGAACCTGTCTTGGTGAGGTCGGAGACTTGGACGGCCAGGGTCTCAACGGCATGTCGAGCAGCAGACAATTCCTCCTCGTGTCTGCCTAGCATCGCTCCCTGGATCTCGACGGCGGAGTGAAAAGGGTCCGGAGCCGCTGGGTCCATTCTTGGTCTGATTCTTCTGTTATGTACTTGAGTGAAGACCCAAAAGCGGTTTTAACAGAAAACAGAGTTCTTTAATGAAAAAACAGGAATGGCATAAATCCTCTTCCAACGTAGTCAATGGAACAAAAAGAACGTTAGTATAATGCAGGATGCACCTGCCAGGCAGACTCCGACAGGATAGGACAAGGTGGAAGCAAACGCGACGACAGCTTGCTTCTGGCATCAAAAACACAAACAAGAATCAGACACTGAAAGTAGCAGGAACAGAGAGAGAAATAGAGACCTAATCAGAGGGGAAGAGAGAACAGGTGTGAAAGAGTGAATGAGCTAGTTAGGGGAGATGTAGAACAGCTGAAGAATGAGAGACAGAGAAGGTAACCTAAAAAGACCAGCAGAGAGAGACAGAGTGAAGAGAAAGGACAGGAACAGACATAACAAGACATGACAGAGTCATTAAAACTCGTTTTTCAACCACTCCATGAATTTCTTGGAAACAAACTATAGTTTTGACAGGTCGGTTAGGACATCTACTTTGTGTATGACACAAGTCATTTTTCCAATAATTGTTTACAGACAAATTATTTCACTTAAAATTCCCTGTATCACAATTCCAATGGGTCAGAAGTTTACATACGCTAAGTTGACTGTGCCTTTAAACAGCTTGGAAAATTCCAGAAAATTATGTCATGGCTTTAGAAGCTTCTGATAGGCATATTGACATCATTTGAGTCAATTGGAGGTGTACCTGCGGATGTATTTCAAGGCCTACCTTCAACCTCAGTGCCTCTTTGCATGACATCATGGGGAAAATCAAAAGAAATGTAAGACCTCCACAAGTTCATCCTTGGGAGCAATTTCCAAACGCCTGAACGTTAATCTGTACAAACAATAGTACGCAAGTATAAACCCCATAGGAACACGCAGTCATCATACCGCTCAGGAAGAGATGAACATACTTTGGTGCGAAAAGTGCAAATCAATCCCAGAACAACAGCAAAGGACCTTGTGAGATGCTGGAGGAAACGGGTACAAAAGTATCTATATCCACAGTTAAACAAGTCCTATATCGACATAACCTGAAAGGCCACTCAGCAAGGAAAAAGCCACTGCCCCAAAACCTCTATAAAAAAGCCAGACTACGATTTGCAACTGCACATGGGGACAAAGATCATACTTTTTGGAGAAATGTCCTCTGGTCTGATGAAACAAAAATAGAACTGTTTGGCCATAATGACCATTGTTATGTTTGGAGTAAAAAGGGGGACGCTTGCAAGCCGAAGAACACCATCCCAACTGTGAAGTACGGATGTGGCAGCATCATGTTGTGGGGGGTGCTTTGCTGCAGGAGGGACTGGTGCACTTCACAAAATAGATGGCATCATGAGGTAGTAAAATAATGTGGATATATTGAAGCAACATCTCAAGACGTCAGTCAGGAAGTTAAAGCTTGGTCGCAAATGGGTTTTCCAAATGGACAATGACCCTAAGCATACTTCCAAATGTGTGCCAAATGGCTTATGGACAACAAAGTCAAGGTATTGGAGTGGCCATAACAAAGTCCTGACCTCAATCCTATAGAAAATGTGGGCAGAACTGAAAATGTGTGTGCGAGCAAGGAGGCTTACAAACCTGACTCAGTTACACCAGCTCTGTCAGGAGGAATGGGCCAAAATTCATCCATCTCATTGTGGGAAGCTTGTGGAAGGTTACCTGAAACTTTTGACCCAAGTTAAACCATTTAAAGGAAATGCTACCAAATACTAATTTAGTGTATGTAAACTTCTGACCCACTGGGAATGTGATAAAATAAATAAAATCTGAAATAATCATTATCTCTACTATTATTCTGACATTTTACATTCTTAAAATAAAGTCTTGATTCTAACTGACCTAAGAAAGGGATTTTTTACTAGGATTAACTGTCAGGAATTGTGAAAAACTGAGTTTAAATGTATTTGGCTAAGGTGTATGTAAACTTCCGACCTCAACTGTATATATTTGTTCTCTTGCTTTGTTTGCTCCTTTCAGTATCATGTATATCTCTTAATATATGTAACTTTAGAAATATGGTTAATGAAATCAATAAGTTGCTAACATCAAACATTCATATATTAGCCATTTCTGAGACTCACTTAGATAATTCATTTGATGATACAGCAGTAGCGATACAAGGACATAACAACTATAGAGACAGAAATGCTTATGGGGAGGTGTTGCTGTATATATTCAGAGCTATATACTTGTCATGCTCAGATAAGATCTTCTGTCAAGTGTTATTGAAGTGTTGTGGTTGCAGGTTTTCTTGACACATCTAAAGCCTTTTCTTTTGGGGTGTTGCTATAGGCCACCAAGTGTGAATGGTCAGTATCTAAATAATATGTGTAAAATGATTGATAGTGTATGTGATGTAAACACAGAGGTCTACTGTCTTGGGGATAGACTCTTGGTTGCTGATTGCTGCTATTACAAATGCATTAATGTTATATCAAGCTCAATCAATCTCTCTGTACCCCTCCATATCTGGCTGTAGGGGGACCTTATCCTTTGAGTCAGAAGTGAGAAGAAATGTAAAAATGAAGGCTATAAGTTTAGCACCTGTTGCGCCCAACATTGTTATCTTATATTTTATTTCAGCCAGATCACTCTGGTCTTCAGAAATTGGACGTCTGTCCATGTCCTGAGGATGTCAGGAAATGCCTTCAAAACCTTCCACTAGGGGCAACAGTGAGCGTTATTACCATCAAGTAGGCTTGACTCCGCATCCGAAGGTCACATGTTCAATCCCAGTGGTAGACACTTGATTTTTACTTAACCCTTAACTTAACCATTAAGAATGAATGCCCAAACTTAACCCTATCCAAAACCTTACCCCTTAACTTTGAAATTTGACATTTGGAGAAACATAATGTTGCTGAGCAGGAGAAGCAACCCAGGGTGTCAAAAACACTTTGAAATTTGACATTTCGAGCAACATCGAAATTTGACATTTAGAGAAATGTGGACAAAGTCTAATTTTGCAGTGAGACTGATAGCTTGTTAATTTTCCAATTAACAGTAATTATTTCCATGTTAGAAATGTATTATTTTAGTCCTGCAAAATTGTATTTATAGACACTCAATTTGGTCCTTAGAAATATCCTCTCATGCGTTTATGTAGCAATATTATGAGCTTCCTGAGTATAAATCACTTCAGACTTCAATTACAGATGAAATACTGGAATTGGAAGCATTTATCAACTCAGTCTTAGAATTTAGTCGTCCGTTAAGTCAGAAATGATTTTGAACAAACAAACCCTATTAATAGGAGCCATGTATTAACATTCCATTTAGTTTTATTTAGTTTTCTTCAAGTTCCAATGAAATGATGTAGTGTGTTTACATGGAGTAGGAGCTGAGACCGAAGACCATCTATTGTCAAACTAACCCCTCTCTATTAATTCACATTTAGTAGCCTGCTACAGCTTAAGGCCGATAGCAACCGCAACAATGTCCAGTCAGAACAAGGATGTCCAGGTTAAGGGGAGTTTAATGGAAGACGATGTCCACATTTACACACACACACATCTTGTTACGGTTTTCTATAGGCGAAGGAGAGTCGGACCAAAATGCGGCGCGGAGATTGCGATCCATGTTTAATAAACAAAAGTAAACACGAATCAATTACAAAAACAACAAACGTAACGAAAACCAAAACAGCCTATACCTATACAAAATACTTAGACCAGGGCATGACAGAACCCCCCTCCCTCAAGGTGCGTACTCCCGGCCGCACACCAAAACCCATAGGGGAGGGTCCGGGTGGGCGTCTGTCCACAGTGGAGGCTCCGGCGTTGGGACGTGGACCCCACTCTATCAAAGTCTTTGTCCATTTTCCTCTCGTCCTTAGATAGGCGACCCTCGCCGTCGACCTTGGCCGAGTAGTCCTCACCCAGGACCCCACTGGACTCAGGGGCAGCTCGGGACTGAGGGGCAGCTCGGGACTGAGGGGCAGCTCGGGACCGAGGGGCAGCTCGGGACTGAGGCAGCTCGGGACTGAGGGGTAGCTCGGGACTGAGGGGTAGCTCGGGACTGAGGGGAAGCTTGGGACTGAGGGGAAGCTCAGCACTGAGAGGAAGCTCAGCACTGAGAGAAAGCTCAGGCAGGTAGTTGGATCTGGCAGATCCTGGCTGGCTGGCAGTTCTGGCAGATCCTGGCTGACTGGCGGATCTGGAAGAGTCTCGCTGACTGGCGGATCTGGAAGAGTCTGGCTGACTGGCAGATCTGGAAGAGTCTGGCTGACTGGCAGATCTGGAAGAGTCTCGCTGACTGGCGGATCTGGAAGAGTCTGGCTGACTGGCAGATCTGGAAGAGTCTGGCTGACTGGCAGATCTGGAAGAGTCTGGCTGACTGGCGGATCCTGGCTGACTGGCAGATCTGGAAGAGTCTGGCTGACTGGCAGATCTGGAAGAGTCTGGCTGACTGGCAGATCTGGAAGAGTCTGGGTGACTGGCAGATCTGGAAGAGTCTCGCTGACTTGGCGGATCTGGAAGAGTCTGGCTGACTGGCAGATCTGGAAGAGTCTGGCTGACTGGCGGATCCTGGCAGACTGGCGGATCTGGAAGAGTCTGGCTGACTGGCGGATCTGGAAGAGTCTGGATGACTGGCGGATCCTGGCTGACTGACGGCTCTGGCTGCTCTATGCTGACTGGCAGATTTGGCTGCTCCATGCTGACTGGCGGCTCTGGCTGCTCCATGCTGACTGGCGGCTCTGGCTGCTCCATGCTGACTGACGGCTCTGGCTGCTCCATACTGACGGCTCTGGCTGCTTCTTGCAGACTGGCAGCTCTGGCGGCTTCTTGCAGACTGGCAGCTCTGGCGGCTTCTTGCAGACTGGCAGCTCTGGCAGCTCCATGCAGACTGGCAGCTCTGGCAGCTCCTTGCAGACCGGCAGCTCCTTGCAGACTGGCAACTCCTTGCAGACTGACTGCTCCATGCAGACTGGCAGCTCTGGCTGCTCAATGCAGGCTGGCAGCTCTGGCTGCGCTGAACAGGCAGGAGACTCCAGCAGCGCTGTAGATGAGGAAGGCTCTGGCAGCGCTGGACAGGCGGGAGACTCCGGCAGCGCAGGAGAGGAGGAAGGCTCTGACAGCGCTGAACAGGCGAAGCGCACTGAAGGCCTGGTGTGTGGTGCTGGCACTGGTGGTACTGTGCCGAGGAGACGCACAGGAAGCCTGGTGCGGGGAGCTGCCACCGGAGGGCTGGTGTGTGGAGGTGGCACAGGATGGGCTAGACCGTGAAGGCGTACTGGAGATCTTGAGAGCAGGGCTGGCACAGGACGTGCAAGGCTAGGGAAGTGCACAGGAGGCCTGGTGCTTGAGGCTGGCACAATCTTCACCAGCAGACTAACACGCACCTCAGGAGGAGTATGGAGCGCTGACCCAGGTGCCATCAAATCCCCGACACGCTCCGTCGGGCGAATTCCATGCTTAAAGCACCAACACAGCAACTCCCTCATAACTCTCTCCTCCAATTTCCCCATTAACTCCTTCACAGTCTCTGCTTCGCTCACCTCCAACACCGGCTCTGGTTCTGGTCTCCTCCTTGGCTCCTCACGATAAACAGGTAGAGTTGGCTCAGGTCTGACTCCTGACTCTGCCACACTCTCCCTGAGCCCCCCCCCCAAGACATTTTTGGGGCTGACTCTCGGGCTTCCTTCTGCGCCGCCGTGCTTGTCTCTCCAACTCCATTCTCCTATAACCCTTTTCGCACTGCTCTAGCGAATCCCAGGCGGGCTCCGGAACTCTCCCTGGGTCGACCGCCCACCTGTCTATTTCCTCCCAAGTCGTATACTCCAAACTTTGTTGCTCCTGCTGCCGCTGTTGCTTCTCCTGCTGCTCCTGCCTGTTGACACGCCGCTTGGTCCTGTTGTGGTGGGTGATTCTGTTATGGTTTTCTATAGGCAAAGGAGAGTCGGACCAAAATGCGGCATGTAGATTGCGATCCATGTTTAATAAACAAAAGTAAACACGAATCAATTACAAAAACAACAAACGTAACGAAAACCGAAACAGCCTATACTTGTGTAAACTAACACAGAACAGGGACAAAATGACAATAAGGACAATAAGGACAATCACCCACGAAACACTCAAAGAATATGGCTGCCTAAATATGGTTCCCAATCAGAGACAACGATAAACACCTGCCTCTGATTGAGAACCACTTCAGACAGCCATAGATACACCTATAACACCCCACTAAGCTATCATCCCAATACATGTGAAAAAAAAAACAATACAAAAACACACCACATACAAAAACCCATGCCACATCCTGGCCTGACCAAATAAATGAAGAAAACACAAAATACTTAGACCAGGGCGTGACACATCTGACCACTCATGGTTCAGATAACTGAGAATCATGTCCAGTGAGAACTGACATTGACTATGTGTTCGTTTTGATGCATGCACAATTAAATATCAGACATACAATAAAAGTTCAGCAGGAGGGAAAACTGTGGAAGTGCTCATCAGGCTGGGGTAAGCACATTTCTGAACACACAGCGAGCTTGGGTCATACACCAACTGAAACTGAAGTTCCGGGAATCAAGGCTGCTGATAGGCTGAACGAGATGTGGTGATAAGTATTTGGCGTGACCTAGACCAATAAGACACTAACAAAAGTGGGGGGCCTCTGAATAGGAGACTAAGCTGCCAGACTAGAACTAACCATTGCCACTTTAAAGGTTCTAGGTTCACCTTCCAACAGGACAACAACCCTAAATGAATCCGGATGCTTATAAGAAATCCCGCTATGCCCTCCGACGAACCATCAAACAGGCAAAGCGTAAATACAGGGCTAAGATTGAATCCTACTACACCGGCACTGATGCTCGTCGGATGTGGCAGGGCTTGAAAACTATTGCTGAATACAAATGGAAACTCAGCCGCAAGCTACCCTGTGATGGGAGCCTACCAGACGGGCTTAATGGCTTTAATGCTTGCTTCGAGGGAAGCAACACTGAAGCATGCATGAGAGCATCAGCTGCTCTGGACGACTGTGTGATCACGCTCTCAGTAGCCGATGTGAGCAAGACCTTTAAACAAGTCAACATGCGCAAGGCGACGGGGCCAGACAGATTAACCAGGACATGGACTCAGAGCATGCGCGGACCAACTGGCAAGAGTCTTCACTAATATTTTCAACCTTTCCCTGATTGAGTCTGTAACATCTATATGTTTCAAGCAGACCACCATAGTCCCTGTGCCCAAGAAAGTGAAGGTAACCTACGTAAATGACTACCACCCCTTGACACTTACGTCTGTAGCCATGAAGTGCTTTGAAAGGCAGGTCATGGCTCACATCAACACCATCATCCTGGAAACCCTAGACCCACTCCAATTCGCATACCGCCCCAACAGACTCACAGATGAAGCAATCTCAATCGCACTCCACACTGCCCTTTCCCACCTGGACAAAAGGAACACCTATGTGAGAATGCTGTTCATTAACTACAGCGTTCAAATCAAATCAAATGTATTTATATAGCCCTTCTTACATCAGCTGATATCTCAAAGTGCTGTACAGAAACCCAGCCTAAAACCCCAAATAGCAAGCATTGCAGGTGTAGAAGCACGGTGGCTAGGAAAAACTCCCTAGAAAGGCCAGAACCTAGGAAGAAACCTAGAGGAACCAGGCTATGAGGGGTGGCCAGTCCTCTTCTGGCTGTGCCGGGTGGAGATTATAACAGAACATGGCCAAGATGTTCAAATGTTCATAAATGACCAGCATGGTCAAATAATAATAATCACAGTATTTGTCTATGGTGCAGCAAGTCAGCACCTCAGAAGTAAATGTTAGTTGGCTTTTCATAGCCGATCATTAAGAGTATCTCTACCGCTCCTGCTGTCTCTAGAGAGTTGAAAACTGCAGGTCTGGGACAGGGAGCACGTCCGGTGAACAGGTCAGGGTTCCGTAGCCGTAGGCAGAACAGTTGAAACTGGAGCAGCAGCACAGCCAGGTGGACTGGGGACAGCAAAGAGTCATCATGCCAGGTAGTCCTGAGGCATGGTCCTAGGGCTCAGGTCCTCCGAGAGAGAGAAAGAAAGAGAGAATTAGAGAGAGCATACTTAAATTCACACAGGACACTGGATAAGACAGGAGAAGTACTCCAGATATAACAAACTGACCCTAGCCCCCCGACACATAAACTACTGCAGCATAAATACTGGAGGCTAAGACAGGAGGGGTCAGGAGACACTGTGGCCCCATCCGATGATACCCCCGGACAGGGCCAAACAGGAAGGATATGTTCAACACCATAGTGCCCACAAGTTCATCACTAAGCTAAGGACCCTGGGACTAAACACCTTCCTCTGCAACGGGATCCTGGACTTCCTGACAGGCCGCCCCCAGGTGGTAAGGGTAGAAAACAACACATCTGCCACGCTGATCCTCGGGTCCCCCTCAGGGTGTCGTGAGTCCCCTCCTGTAATCCCTGTTCACCCACGACTGCGTGGCCAAGCACGCCTCCAACACCATTAAGTTTGCTGATTACACAACGGTGGTAGGCCTGATCACCGACAATGATGAGACAGCCTATAGGGAGGGGATCAGAGACCCGGCAGTGTGGTGCCAGGGCGACAATCTCTCCCTCCATGTAACAAGACAAAGGAGATGATCGAGGACAACAGGAAAAGGAGGGCCGAACACGGGAATGGGTCTTTCCGAATGCACCTTTACATAGGGCAGCAGTCTCTAAGGTACAGGGTAGAGTACTGGGTGGTAGCTGGCTAGTGACACGATCTAAGGTTCAGGGTAAGGTACTGGACGGAGGACATCAGGTGATGACTGTTTATCAGTCTGATGGCCTGGAAGATGTTCATCAGTCTCTCAGTCCCAGCTTTGATGCAGGCTTCTAGATGGAAGCAAGGTGAGAAGGCCGTGGCTCGGGTGGCTGAGGTCCTTGATTATCTTCTTGGCTTTTCTGTGACACCGGGTGCTGTAGATGTCCTGGAGGGCAGGCAATGTGCTCCTGGTGATATGTTGGGCTGACCGCAGCACCCTTTGGAGAGCTCTGTGGTTGCAGGCAATGTAGTTGCTGTACCAGGCGGCTATACAGCACAACAGAATACTCTCGATGGTAGATGTAGAAGGTCTTAGGGGCCAAGCCAAATTTCTTCAGCCTCCTGAGGTTGAAGAGACACTGTTGCGCCATTTCAGGTCCTCAGTGAACTTGAACCTTTTGATCTGGAAGGGGGGGGGCATGCTCTCTCTGCTGCTTCCTGTAGTCCACAATCAGTTCCTTCATTTTGTTGACGTTGGGGGAAAGGTTATTTTCCTGGCACCACTCCGCCAGGTCACTCAATTGATCCCTGTAGGCTGTAGCATCACTGCTGGTAATCAGGCCTAGCACTGTTGTCTTCAGAAAACTTGAGGATTGAGCTGGGGACGTGCATAACCACACAGTCATGAGTGAACAGAGAGTACAGAAGAGGGCTGAGCACGCACCCTTGTGTGTCCCCCCCGTATTGAGGATCAGCGTGGTGGAGGTGTTGTTGCCTATATTCACCACCTGACGTCAGCCTGTCAGTAAGTCTAGGACCCAATTGCACGGGGAGCGCTTCAGACCCTGGGCCCTGATCTTAGAGATGAGCTTGGAGGTCATTATGGTGTTGAAGGCTGAGCCGTAGTTGATGAACAGCATTCTCACATAGGTATTCCTCTTGTCCAGGTAGGATAGGGCAGTGTACAGTGCAATGGCAATTGCGTTGTCCGTGGATCTGTAGTGGGTCTAGGGTGTGATCCTTAACTAGCCTCTCAAAGCACATCTTGATAATAGAAGTGAGTGCCCCGGGGCGATAGCAACAATGCCCCTTGACACCGTAGTGATCAATAACCCCGCCTGCTTGGGGGCTGCCGCTGTTTGCAGTACTAATTGTTACACCCTGAGGAACGGTATATACCATTATTGTCATGACCTAATGTTAACATATCGTACATGTACCTTATGTTGAGAGTAAATCATACTGTACCTCGTATATTGTCTTGTCTTCTGTTCACAAGATGGATAAATGACCAAAATGGACACATGGTTACCAAAGTTGTGAAAAAAGTGATTGATTACAAAACGTGCTACTGAACGCCCTTGCTTTATGGATACAATTACAGAAGTGTGTGATCCATTATTTAACCATTTCAATTCCACACATTGTTGTCTCTTTTATGGTTCTTTCAAGCTCCCTCTTTGTGTATTTAGCTCTTCAAGTGGAGCCCTTGGAGCCCTTGTCAGTGTGTCACCACCCTCATCAATGACATCAGAACACGTCTCTCACGTGAGAATGTGGTCCAGATTAATTTCCTTCTGCTGCCCAATCAGCTCCTGTTGATTGGATGGTGTCATGTTGGAAGGGACATTGTAGACTTGAATACTACAGACCGTCACAATGTCATTATCAGCTAAATCAACACACTTCCTTGAGGTTCAGCTTTCCTTGTATAGTCTAACTTGGCATGTTA
Organism: Oncorhynchus masou masou; assembly: GCF_036934945.1. Lineage (NCBI taxonomy): Eukaryota > Metazoa > Chordata > Actinopteri > Salmoniformes > Salmonidae > Oncorhynchus > Oncorhynchus masou. Next base: position 65,583,968 of record NC_088240.1, read on the forward strand.
TGTATTGTTGCATTCATTAGAACTATTTGTTGGTGAAGCTGCAAAAATGATGTATTACTTGTTCAAAACAAATACATTTAAAATACCTGTTAAAAAGTATAAACTCAAGCAATCCAAAGTGATTCCCAGCAGATCCATCTGGAGTATTATATATAATCCCATCTTGAGTTGGAGAGTCTCTCATTTCAAGCATTCCTTTTATTTCTGATATAAGGAGGCAATTTCCCCTGAGACATAGGCATTTCGTTGAGACAAAAAGTTAAGTGATATACCAGCAGAAAATTCCATTTAAGGATCATTAAGCCGTTTCGGAGGAAATCCTCATTCTATGACATTAAACAACTTCCAAGAAAAATTTATTTCTCAAGCGCACACACACACACACACACACACACACACACACACACACACACACACACACACACACACACACACACACACACACACACACACACACACACACACACACACACACACACACACACACACACACACACACACAAACCTACACACTCACAATTTTCGTTCTATGACATTAAACCAGATATTCCGTATCTGATTGTTTTTTGTCTGTAGAATACTGGACTGAAATTAATCCTATTTTCACTCTTGCATTACTGATTGAAGAGTGAAGTCGCTGTGACAAACACATTCAAGCACATTTGTCACAGCATACAACTTGAAGAGAGAAAAACTCGGCCATCATATTCAGCTAAATCTCTCTTCTTGTAAATAACTTTTTATTGCGATATCACTTCAGAGTCTAGTATCTGGGTTTCCAATCTGTCTCCCTCAGCAAGGAAATCAATGGTTATAGATATTTCACCCTAGATATGCTTAATATGAGTCCGAGTCACCTTTCTCTGAACACAAGATCATTTGTTACTGTACCCTCCTCAATATGGCTTAGCAGGTCTCTGTCATTTGATAAATAGTTTTTTATACATTACAGGACATTGTAAGGCATCATGCGTAAATATGGTATAACCTATGTACAGTATGTGGTCCATTTTTGTGTTATTATGAGAGGATCCAGTCATCTCAGAGCTCATGAGGCTGAAAGAGACTAACAGAACCCTAACCAGTGAGGAAAGATGAGGAGTGAATGGCCATACCAGGAAACTGATGCATGAGTGGGGTGAAAGAATCTTCCTACCGAGGTTTGGATATGTCACGCCCTGACCATAGAGAGCCTTTGTTTTTCTATGGTATAGTAGGTCAGGGCGTGACTGGGGGGGTTTTCTAGTTATTATTTTCTATGTGGGATACTAGTTTAGTTTTTCTATGTTGGTGTTTGGTATGATTCCCAATTAGAGGCAGCTGGCTATCGTTGTCTCTAATTGGGGATCATATTTAAGTAGCATTTTTTCCACCTGTGTTTTATGGGATATTGGTTTGAGTCAGTGTATACTACACCTCTTAGTTACGGTTCGTTGTTTGTTTCGTTCTGTCTTTGTTGTTTTGTGCATTTCTAATAAATAATATGTGGAAACCATATTGCACGATAATTATTCCAGCGAACATGACAGAAAATCCCATCAAACCAGGACCAAGCAGCGTGCCTTAAGAGGGAAGGAATTCTGGACATGGGAAGAAGTGATGGGGAGATGCGAAACCCTTCCTTGGCGACAGGATGGAAGGAAATTATGGAGGAAAGCGATGACGACAGGGTTGGCGGCTACAGAAAGCTCAAGGACAGCCCCAAGTTTTTTGGGAGGGGGCACATGGAGCTGGCGGCTGAGCAGAGGGAAGAGCCAGAGACTGTCAGGGAGGCAATGGCAAAGTTGGGAGAGAGTGAGATGAGAGGGATGTTGTGCAAGTGTGTTCTGCTCAACATCCGTGTCACCAGTCCGATGCCACCTGTGCCGGCCCCACAGTCCAGAGCTTCCGGTGACGGTCCCGAGTCCAGAGCTTCCGGCGACGGTCCCCAGTCCAGAGCTTCCGACGGCGGTCCCCAGTCCAGAGCGTCCGGCGACAGTCCCCGGTCCGGAGCTTCCGGCGACGGTTCACGGTCCGGAGCTTCCGGCGACGGTTCACGGTCCGGAGCTTCCGGCGACGGTTCACGGAACCTCATTCCTGCAGTCAGCTGTCATGCGGGACTAGGTGGGTGAGGAAGGAATCAGGCGCAGAGAGTTCCATTGGGAAAAAGTGCTCTTTAATATGGCACAAAAATAGACTACCCAAAAACACAGGGTGCCAAGTCCAGAAAATTACACACCTCTACCTAAACGCACACACACGTAACACAAAGACAATCCCGCACAAAACAAGGGCGGGTACACGTACTTTAAATAAGGAAGCTCATTAAGCACATACAACAGGACACAGGTGAAACTAATAAGACAAAACAAACAGACAAACAAAAAAGGGATCGGTGGCGGCTAGTAGGCCGGTGACGACGACCGCCGAGCACCGCCCGAACAGGCAGGGGAGCCAACTTCGGCGGAAGTCGTGACATCAGCAATGCCAATTTCACGTTCCTTCTAAACATACAGTTGAAGTCGGAAGTTTAAATACACTTAGGTCGGAGTCGTTAAAACGAGTCTTTCAACCACTCCACAAATGTCTTGTTAACAAACTGTAGTTTTGGCAAGTCGGTTAGGACTATGACAGGCTCACTGTCCACACTCCCTCCAAGAAGAATGAAAGGATGAGAGAGACAAGCCTATGGGTTCGTAGCTTCAACCCCACATCACACACACACCAATTGATTAATTGTATGCTGAATGTACAGTTTCATGTTAACAAACTATAGTTTTGGCAAGTCGTTTTTCCAACAATTGTTTACAGACAGATTAATTCATTTATAATTCACTGTATCACAATTCCAGTGGGTCATAAGTTTACATACACTAAGTTGACTGTGCCTTTAAACAGCTTAGTAAATTCCAGAAAATTATGTCATGGACTTAGAAGCTTCTGATAGGCTAATTAATATAATTTGAGTCAATTGGAGGTGTACCTGTGGATGTATTTCAAGGCCTACCTTCAAACTCAGTGCCTCTTTGCTTGACATCATGGAAAAATCAAAACAAATTAGCCAAGACCTCAGAACAAAAAAATGTTATCCCTCCACAAGTCTGGTTCATTCTTGGGAGCAATTCCCAAATGCCTGAAGATACCATGTTCATCTGTACAAACAATAGTCACCAAGTATAAACACCATCAGACCACGCAGCCGTCATACTGCTCAAGAAGGAGATGCGTTCTGTCTCCTAGAGATGAATGTACTTTTGTGCGAAAAGTGCAAATCAATCCCAGAATAACAGCAAAGGACCTTGTGAGATGCTGGAGGAAACAGGTACAAAAGTATATATATCCACAGTAAAACGAGTCTTATATCTACATAACCTGAAAGGCCGCCCAACAAGGAAGAAGCCACTGCTCCAAAACCGGCATAAAAAGCCAGACTACGATTTGCAACTGCACATGGGGACAAAGATCATACTTTTTGGAGAAATGTCCTCTGGTCTGATGAAACAAAAATAGAACTGTTTGGCCATAATGACCATCGTTATGTTTGGAGGAAAAAGGGGGAGGCCTGCAAGCCAAAGAACACCATCCCAACCGTGAAGCATGGGGGTGGCAGCATCATGTTGTGGGGTGCTTTGCTACAGGAGGGACTGATGCACTTTACAAGATAGATGGCATCATGAGGTAGGAAAATTCTGTGGATATATTGAAGCAACATCTCAAGACATTAGTCAGGAAGTTAGAGCTTGTTTGCAAATGGGTCTTCCAAATGGACAATGACCCCAAGCATACTTCTGAAGTTGTGGCAAAATGGCTTAAGGACAACAAAGCCAAGGTATTGGAGTGGCCATCACAAAGCCCTGACCTCAATCCTATACAACATTTGTGGGCAGAACTGAAAAAGCATATGCGAGCAAGGAGGCCTACAAACCTGACTCAGTTACACCAGCTATGTCAGGAGCTGGCTACCAAATACTAATTTAGTGCATGTAAACTTCTGACCCACTGGGAATGTGATGAAAGAAATAAAAGCTGAAATAAATCGTTTTCTCTGCTATTATTCCAACATTTCACATTCTTAAAATAAAGTGGTTATCCTAGCTGACCTAAGGCAAGGAATTCTTACTAGGATTCAATTTCAGGAATTGTGAAAAACTGAGTTTAAATGTATTTGGCTAAGGTGTATGTAAACTTCAGACTTCAACTGTATCTCTAGCTTAAGCCGCCTCCAAAGTTGTTTATGAGAATTTGGCTGTACGTCCAATAAAGCCATTTTGTGGGTAAAAAGTCATTCTGATTGGCTGGGACTGGCTCCCCAGTGGGTGGACATATGCCCTCCTAGGCCTACCCATGGCTCTACCCCAGCCCAGTCATGTGAAATCCATAGATTAGGGCCTAATGAATTAATTTCAATTGACTGATTTCCTTATATGAACTGTAACTCAGTAAAATCGTTTAAATTGTTGCATGTACATTTTTTTGTTCCAGTATATTATACTTAGACATTTAGAAGAAGCAACTGAAGAAAGCAGCTAACTTTCTCCATTTCAGGTGTTCTGCTTCTTTCTGTAGCAGCTTTTGTCCAAATCATAAGGCAGTTGCCTCACCAGTTTACTGTATGTATTACTGTGAAACACCCTACCTCACAACCATGATTACATATTCATTTCATTACCTGTGACCAAATTGGCAGTGTTACTTTTGTCTTTAATGCAGAAAAGTACTCAGTCAGTGGCATTTTGCACACCTGCATCTCTATCGAGCCACCCTCGTGGCGACAGGTATGGCCTTTTACTTAGAGTATGGATTCCTCATCGAGTCGCCCACTTTTCAATGCATCATTAACCTTTGCCCTCTGCGTAATGGCATAGGTCAAGTCACTAATTATGGTTTGAGATGAGTTCACCATGCTGGCGAGGATCAATCTGCCTTGTCTAATTAGCTTTAACTGGGCACTCAGTCACTACTGACTGGTGTAGAGTGGAGAGAGCTAAAGAAACAAATAGAAGAGATATTGGTGCCATAAAACTGGCTCTTCAAGTAGCTGTCCAGTGTTTCCAGATCTCTATGAAATATAATCTATAATTAATTACAATATTTGTGAAATAGTATTCCTTCCAAAAAATCATAGTTAAATATGTTAAAAAGCAGCTTTTCGGTGTGTGGTGTGGGCATAACCCAACAACAGAATTGTGTGACCATATACCGGTCAATCAAATATTCATGACAAGTAAAAAGATGATTGGCCGGCTCAGCTGATGAGCCAATGAGTGGCTTAGCCAAAAGCATGATATCATCCTCTATGAGGAAATGGCAAGCATTTTTTAAACAGAGTTTAAGGAAGGATTTTTTAAGTGTTTTTTTCTCTAATTTATGCTTTTGGCCAATTGTTGACAAGTCAATAACATTATTTGGGTATGGGTTAGCAGATTATGAGCTTTTTAATGTGAGATTTTCACTGGACAGTTATTTTCAGTCCAATTGTAAATGGTGGCAATATAAAAGTTGTCAGGAGTTAATTTTGTACTGTAGACATAAGAATGTCCATGTCCTTCTCCAGGGCAGTAAAGCTGATACTAAGATAAGGTCCAAGACTAAGGGGTTGTTGGCAGTAGCAAGGTTAGATTTGATCTGTTTGATGGTGGGATTTGGAAAGACTGACTAGAATAATAATTTGGTGGGTGCTTATAGTTGTGCTATTTCACAGATGTACAATTGTGTATTGGAAATGTGTTTTTTGCTTATCTCAACTCCAGCTGAGAGTAAGGTCAAGGCCAGAGTCGGTCATTATCAATGGCGACCCTGAAGCAATTAGCGTTAAGTGCCTTACTCAAGGCCACAGACAGATTTTTCACCTTGGCCGCTCAGGGATGCAAACTAGTGACCTTTCAGTGACTGGCCTAATGCTCTAACCACTAGGTTACCTGCTCTACCCAAACCACAATAATCAAGGAATTCCATCTACCCTGTTTAAAGCACTACAATATTTGACAATATTTGGAAGTTTTTCCAAAGTTATTTTGCAATAATAATTATTGCTATGTAGATATGGTTTGTTTAGCGTTATGAACATTGGTGGTATCACGTAACATCATTGGGTTCTTTTGCCCATAATTGGGCAAAAGATCAGAATTGGTCTGCATGTGTAAACGCAGCCTAACAATCTTCAATTGAGAACTTGGGTTGATCATCATTAGGAGCACTAAATATTTTACTGGGCGAGATGCCAGGGTTTTCGCCTAGAATTTTCCATAGTTCAACAAATTAGAGAAGAAGCAATCTCTCGTGGAAAGACTATGTGACATAACTGATATCTTAACATTTGTCAAAAGGAAGGATGAGATGAATAACGAGCAACAGTAGTTCCGGTGCTTTGGTTTTCTGGCACTAGTTATTTGGACGTATCAGTTTTGGGTGGTGCTTAATTTGGGGGTGGGGATTTCAAGAAATCAATCAACCAAATGTATTTATTAAGTCCTTCTTACATCAGCTGATGTCACAAAGTGCTGTACAGAAACCCAGCCTAAAACCCCAAACAGCAAGCAATGCAGGTGTAGAAGCACGGTGAGGGGTGGCCAGTCCTCTTCTGCCTGTGCTGGGTGGAGATAACAACATGGCCAAGTTGTTAAAATGTTCATAGATGACCAGCAGGGTCAAATAATAATAATAATAATAATAATAATCAGTGGCTGTCGAGGGTGCAACAGGTCAGCACCTCAGGAGTAAATGTCAGTAGGCTTTTCATAGCCAATCATTCAGAGTATCTCTACCGCTCTTGCTGTCTCGTTCATTCAGAGTTGAAAACAGCAGGTCTGTGACAGGTAACACATCCGGTGAACAGGTCAGGGTTCAATAGCCGCAGGCAGAACAGTTGAAACTGGAGCGGCAGCACGGCCAGGTAGTCCTGAGGCATGGTCCTAGGGCTGAGGGGGGGAGAGAGGGAGAATATACTTAAATTCACACAGGACACCGGATAAGACAGGAGAAATACTCCAGATATAACAGACTGATCCTAGTCCCCCGACACAAACTACTGCAGCATAAATACTGGAGGCTGAGACAGGAGTGGGCGGGAGACACTGTGGCCCCATCCGACGATACACCCGGACAAGGCCAAACAGGCAGGATATAACACCACCCACTTTGCCAAAGCACAGCCCCCACACCAGTAGAAGGATATCTTCAACCACCAACTTACCATCCTGAGACAAGGCCGAGTATAGCCCACAAAGATCTCCGCCACGGCACAACCCAAAGGGGGGGCGCCAATCCGGACAGGAAGATCATGTCAGTGACTCAACCCACTCAAGTGACGCACCCCTTCCAGGGACGGCATGGAAGAGCCAGTAAGTCAGTGACTCAGCCCCTGTAATAGGGTTAGAGGCAGAGAATCCCAGTGGAGAGAGGGGAACCGGCCAGGCAGAGACAGCAAGGGCGGTTCATTGCGCCAGTGCCTTTCCGTTCACCTTCACACTCCTGGGTTAGACTACACTCAATCATAGGACCTACTGAAGAGATGAGTCTTCAATAAAGACTTAAAGGTTGAGACCGAGTCGGCGTCTCACATGGGTAGGCAGACCATTCCATACAAATGGAGCTCTACAGGAGAAAGCTCTGCTTCCAGCTGTTTGTTTAGATATTTTAGAGACAGTAAGGAGGCCTGCGTCTTGTGACCATAGCGTACATGTAGGTACTCCAAATCGGAAAGATGGGAAGGAGCAAGCCCATGTAATACTTTGAAGGTTAGCAGTAAAACCTTGAAATCAGCCCTTGCCTTAATAGGAAGTGTAGAGAGTGCTAGCACTGGGGTAATATAATCAAATGTTTTGGTTCTTGTCAAGATTCTATCAGCCATGTTTAGCACTAACTGAAGTTTATTTAGTGCTTTATCCAGGTAGCCGGAAAGTAGAGCATTGTAGTAGTCTAACCTAGAAGTGACAAAAGCATGGATTAATTTTTCTGCATAATTTTTGGACAGAAAGCTTCTGATTTTTGCAATGTTACTTAGATGGAAAAACGTTGTCCTTGAAACAGTCTTGATATGTTCGTCAAGAGAGATCATGGTCCAGAGTAACGCCAAGGTCCTCCAGTTTTATTTGAGACGACTGTACAACCATCGAGATTAATTGTCAGATTCAACAGAAGATCTTTGTTTTTTGGGACCTAGAACAAGCATCTCTTTCACAGCCATCCACTTCCTTATGTCTGAAACAGGCTTCCAAGGAGGACAATTTTGGGGCTTCACCATGTTTCATCAAGATGTACAGCTGTGTCATCCGCATAGCAGTGAAAGTTAACATTATGTTTCCGAATGACATCACCAAGAGGTAAAATATATAGTGAAAACAATAGTGGTCCTAAAACGGAGCCTTGAGGAACACCAAAATTTACAATTGAATTGTCAGGGGACAAACCATCCACAGAGAAACTGATATCTTTCTGACAGATAAGATCTAAACTACGCCAGAACTTGTCCATGTAGACCAATCAAAGGGCATCTGACACAATTACACAAGATTTTGTTCTGCGTTTGAGATTAGGGATGAAGAAAAATAATTGTCAGATTTCTGCACATCTAACTTTAATTCAAATAAAGCATAGAATGAAATTCCATGAAGATGAAACAAATGTCCTCCCCCAAAACTATTTGAGAGAGCTTAGAGAGAAGCTTAGAGTGAGCTGGGTAGAGAACACATTGTGACAACGCAATCGTCCTTGAGATGTCAGAAGGTGAATTCACCAATTTGTAAGTCGCTCTGGATAAGAGCGTCTGCTAAATGACTTAAATGTAAATGTAAATGTAGAGTAAAGTTAGGTTATCCCATGGCTCATCCAAAAATCATACACAACGCACAACAAGGCATGCACACACACGCAAATACACACACACACACACAGCATCTGTTGGGTTTTCATCAGGATAATCAGCTATCTGTATTCCCCCCCATTGACCACATCTGGCACAGTACTAAAGTCGACCTCAACCTACAGGGAGAAATAATTAAAGGTATGTTAATGACAGTAATAACTGTCATATCAGTGTACTCCTTTCATATCCCAGCAAGTCAAACTGTCTAATTCAATGTCTCTAGATGATACGTCCTGATCTATATAAATCCCCTACAATACCTACTCCTGCCACTAGCTGTTTAGCATTCTTTATAACTAATGATTTACTAAATACTTTACACACGTTTTTGCTGAACCCATACCTTTCTACTCAATAATTAATCATCTTAACGTTTTAATGCAGTAGATTTGTACACTTCCTTAGTATCCCTCATGTAAAAGTGCATCAAATAACATTACGTAAGCTAATGTTACTCATTGACTGGTTTTACCTTGAACTCAGGGCATCAACACTATCTAGTCAAAAAGTGATAGTGCTATGTGCACACCTCTCTCTCTCTCTCTTGAAAAGTCCATCCATGTGTGGATGGGAGCCGGATGTGTCTGAAGTCATGGAAGTGTTAGCAGAATGAAAGGTCAAGGGTCACAGACAACAGCTGACTAGGATGATAGTGGCATATGGTGACGGACACTAGACATTTAACCAGAGAGGCCCCACCAACCCACCTTTGGCCACCTGAATTAATATGGTTTTGCCCCATTTCACAAATAACAATTCATAATCCTATGCTGTAATAAATAACCTATTAGTGATATTGCTTAAACTGATATCAAATAAGTTAGAGATATGTACTTAATATTTGTTAATGAATATTGTAGTAAGGTCATTTCCGATTTAAACAAATTGACTTTCACTATGAACGTGACTTCAAAGGAAACCCTGTAATTATTTGCATGCACCCTTGTCACATCGGACCTTTGCATCCCATGAGGATGTGGGAGACATCTCCATGTGACTCTGCATGGTTTTTTCCTCTCCAGGAGTCCCAAAAGAATATACCCCACACTATCTCCCACCTCAAAATCAACCAATGAAAAGTTTCTTAACTCTATCGTCGCCAGCTTTAACTCTAAACTCCCCACCAGACTGCACCTGCCATACCTGTTTATGGGTCATACATACCAAAGTAAGTACAAAATGGTAAATGTTACTTTCTTCATCATATTTCACACATCAGACAATATTTCCAGTTAAATGGATTGGTTTAGCATAAGCACAACTTTGATCCAGGGATGACAGTGAATACACACATCTCGATTTGTTTCCCATAAATGATGAAACAAAAATGGATTTGTTACATCCTGTGATGGGCGCGTGCTGGTGGCAGAGAAGTCAGGCGCAGGAGAGTGAACTTGGTATAAACGGAGCAGTTTAATGAATATACAAAAACTCCGAAAACCACAATATACAAAGTAAAATAAGAGGGTGTAAAACCCGTCGCACACCAGAACATAACTTGCACCAATACATACAACAAACAATCACCGACAAGGACATGAGGGGAAACAGAGGGTTAAATACACAACATGTAATCGATGGGATTGGAACCAGGTGTGATGGAAAACAAGACAAAACCTATGGAAAATGAAAAATGGATCAGCGATGGCTAGAAGGTTGGTGACGTCGACCGCCGAACGCTGCCCGGACAAGGAAAGGGACGGACTTCAGCGGAAGTCGTGACACATATTCAATATGTTTGTTTCAAACAAACAAACTAGCAGTTACAAAGGCTTTATGTGAATCTGAGAGGAATAAACAGGCACAGAGAGTCATAAACGGCAGGTTAGCAGGGTATTATAGTATTCATTCTTGCTTTTCAATAAATACACTGTTTTGTTCATACATTCAGAGGGGGCCTATATCAGAACAACTTACAAGTCAGGTCACATGCTGTGCGCTCAGTGAATACAAGAGGCTAAGTTGAATTTTAATTTCTAATTTTATATAAACTTCAGCATCCATAACGTTTGTGTGAAAAGTAATAGGTACTTTCTCTTATTTAGATGTTATGTCCCATGTCAAAAGATAATATTTTTTAACACTATACAATCTTTATCAAGACTTCCTACAAGTTGTCTTACACAATAAAACATGTATATACTTTGGATATACAGTGCCTTCAGAAATTTAAAATGTATTAAATTGAGTGTTTGTGTCACTGGTCTACACACAATACCCCAAAATGTCAATGTGGAATAGTGTTTTTAGACATTTTTACAAATCCATTAAAAATGAAAAGCTGAAATGTCTTGAGTCAATAAGTATTCAACCGCTATGTTATGGCAAGCCTAAATATGTTCAGGAGTAAACATTTGCTTAGCAAGTCACAAATAAGTTGCATGGACTCACTCTGTGTGCAATAATAGTGTTTAATATGATTTTTCAATGACTACCTCCTCTCTGTACCCGACACATACAATTATCTGTAGGGTCCCTCAATCAAGAATTTCAAACACAGATTCAACCACAAAGACCAGGAAGATTTTCCGATTTCTCGCAAAGAAGGTCAACTATTGGTAGATGTGTAAAAAAAAGCAGACATTGAGTATCCCTTTGAGCATGGTGAAGTTATTAATGGCACTTTGGATGCTGTATCAATACACCCAGTCACTACAAAGATACAATCGTACTTCCTAAGTTGCCGGAGAGGAAGGAAACCGTTCAGGGATTTCCCCATGAGGCCAGTGGTGACTTTAAAACAATTCCAAAGTTTAATAGCTGTGATAGGAGAAAACTGAGGATGGATCAACAACATTGTAGTTACTCCACAATACTAACCTAAATGACAGAGGAAAAATAAGGAAGCCTGTACAGAATTAGAATATTCCAAAACATGCATCCTGTTTGCAACAAGGCACTAAAGAAATACTGCAAAAAATATTGCAAAGCAATTCCCTTATTGTCCTGAATACACAGTGTTATGTTTGAGGCAAATCCAATACAGCACATTACTGAGTACCACTCTCCATATTTTCAAGCATAGTGATGACTGCATCATGTTATGGGTATGTTTTTAATCGTTAACGATGGGAGATTTCCTGATTAAAAAAATGGAATGGAGCTAAGCACTGACAAAATTCTAGAGGGAAACCTGGTTAAGTCTGCTTTCCACCAGGCACTGGGAGATGAATTCACCTTTCACCAGGACAATAACATAAAACACAAGGTCAAATCTACACTGGAGCTGCTTACCAAGAAGACAGTGAATGTCCCTGAGTGGCTGAGTTACAGTTTTAAGTTTAATCTTCTTGAAAATCTATGGCAAGACCTGAAAATGGTTGTTTAGCAATGATCATCAACCAATTTGAATTTTGAAAAGAATAATGAGTAAATGTTGCACAATCCAGGACTCACAGCTGTAATTGCTGCCAACAGTGCTTCTATAAAGTATTTTACTCAGGGGTGTGAATATTTATGTAAATGAGATATTTCTGTATGTAATTTTCAATAAATGTGCAAACATTTCTTAATATGTGTTTTCACTATGTCATTATGGGGTATTGTGTGCAGATGGGTGAGAAAAAAATCTATTGAATCCATTTTGAATTTAGGCTGTAACACCACAAAATGTGGAATATGTCAAGGGGTGTGAATACTTTCTGAAGGCACTGTAAACAAAGATCTAAGTACATATGTTCTCGTCTTCCTTGCATCCTTTTTGATGATAAAGAATATTGTTCCTAGAAGGATACACTCAGTATCTTCTTCATCTATTGCAAGTGTGTTTTATTTCTATCTAACCAATTATAAAGTTCAGTAATACCTAACTCCATTCCCTAATTCAGTTAATTGCCCAATTCAGAATTGACTGCTTGTCACTACCACCTAGGGACTTGTTCTGAGAAGGATATAGAAGGTGTTAGACAATATGGCAAAAGAAATGCACAGAGCCAATCAGAAGTAAAGGTGGAAGTATTACGATATTGCTCATACCTAATCCTTTCCTCTCCACATTAAATATTGAGTGGAAGGGACGAGGGGTTAATTTGGTACTAAGAATGTGTCTCTACATCAGGGTTAGGCAACCAGATTCAGCCAGGTGGCTCCGATTTTTATCGGAGTGGATGGTTGGGGGGCCAGGTCATAATTATAATAATTTATACACTGCAAATGAACCACAACTAAACCCAAAAATAAATATTTATTTGAAAATAACCATTTCATGCCTTGATTGCATGGAGACACGATCACGTCTCTTTTTTTATTTGTGGGAATGCTTGGGAACAGATTTCCTAAATTAAACACATTTTTAGCTGAATTCCTGGTGATTTTACACTCTTTTTTTAACGAAAAAGTTCAATCTCCCCAAAAAACACACATTTGCGGGCCTGTTTTGGCCCGTGGGCCACCTGCTCTGCAAGACTACAATCAGGTGACACAATCAGCTGACAGAATGGCTTCTGAGCCGGACTAGACACAGGACTAAGATCCCAGTGGTGTGGGGCTCCGACCTGGGCCTGCTCGCTGATGGTGTTACCAACAAACAGATCTTTCTTTACGCAGATATCCCCAACTTCCCGGTCAGCACAGGTGAGAGGACGTCACTGTCACAAACATATAATGTGTCATGATAATATTGATATGAGACTAATGATAGTATAATGTAGTCTCCACCCAGCAACCCCCCCCTTTGACAATTTAATAGGCAACGCCTCTCTGTAAACATCACTTCACCCCAATAAGCTTGTTCATTGATTCTCCCAAACATCAGGTGAACCTGAGTAGTGCTCTTAATTATGCCTGCACAGCAGAGGAATTTACATTTTCCCTCAATGATTCTGTTGACACACCATTGCAGCTAAGTAGTTATTTGTTTACTTGCTGAAATGCATTTGGGATTTCTGTGTGTGTTTGTCAAAATGTTGCTTGGCTTAACAAATCATAACCAGCTATCGGGAATATGAACCAAGAATGAATAACTACGCCCCATGAATAAAATATTATAACTGGAGTAAAAATAGGCCCTAATATCTTCCACAAGGAATTCTTATTAGGATCTCATGGACATATTTAAATATTCATCATGTGGAGGTGAATATAAAATGTCTGCATAAGCGCTCAAATGTTCACTTTCCTATTATTATGAGAGGAAGGTGGGTCTTTGGCTTTGCAGAAAAGTTTTTGTTGTGTTTTGGACAACAATAGCATCATAAATAAACAAATGGGAAGCCTAGAAATAACATTATTTGACAATCATCATTAGACAGAGCTGACATTTTTAAAATTATCTTCACTTCAGGTTTGGTTTGTGTTGCAGTCTTTCCAATTGTCTTCTGGTTAATTTAAGCTTGTCAGAGAGAAGAAGCCCATTGAAAACACTAATCGATGTTCAGTGCAGCACTAGACTTCTTGTGTTTAGGTAAATTAAATGGAGAGCAAAATGATTTGTAAACATTCTAAATGAGTGTGATTTTCGACAATACAAATATTGGTGATTGCCTGTGAACAGGTGCTATGCTGTGTGAACCTGTAACAGCAAACAAATAAAAGAAAATGTGCCTATCCAATAACCTGTAAAAACATAGGGTCAGATGTAATCAAATCCACACAACATAATACATAGCAGCTTCCAAATAAAGGCTCACATAACCAAGTTAATGCAGCAATGGAATGGATTCTGAAGTAACTTCAATGGACAGAGTAATAACAGACACCATCCACCACCTAAACTTCCCTTGGCCATCCGTCAACCTCTGACGGAGGAGAAGGAAGTCACTTCTCTAAACAATGTTGTAATTATTCAGGTCCTATCTCACTACGCAGCACTTTTCCACAAATTGCCTCTGATTTAACTCAGGATCAAATTAGCATAATCTCCATACCACCGAACACAACTCTGCTGTAGTCTCAGCCATCATCCCCACTATAAAGAAGGGTACTAAAACAGACAATGACAGTTGACATTTGTCAGCGGATGACTTACACTTTTATTTCACTAGCACAGATACTGTTCCTACACTGCATGCTCTACTGAGTACAACAGTGCATTCGGGTAGCATTCAGAACCCTTGACTTTATCCACATTTTGTTACGTTAAGGCCTTATTCTAAAATGGATTAAATTAAATGTTTTCCTCATCAATCTATACACAATACTCCATCATGACAAAGCAAAAACGGGTTTTTAGCCATTTTTGCAAATTTATTCAGAATAAAAAACCGATACCTTATTTACATAAATACTGATTGCTATGAGATTCGAAATTGGGCTCAGGTGCATCCTGTTTCCATTGATCATCCTTGAGATGTTTCTACAAGTTGATTGGAGTCCATCTGTGGTAAATTCAATTGATTGGTCATGATTTAGAAAGGCACACAATGGTCTATATAAGGTCCCACAGTTGTCAGCGCATGTCAGAGCAAAAACCAAGCCATGAGGTTGAAGCTATCTGGGGAACGGTACCAAAAAATGTCTGCAGCATTGAAGATCCCCCAAGAACACAGTGGCCTCCATCAAGACTCTTCCTAGAGCTGGCCGCCTGGCCAAACTGAGAAATTGGGGGAGAAAGGCCTTGGTCAGGGAGGTGACCAAGAACCCAATGGTCACTCTGACAGAGTTCCAGAGTTCCTATGTGGAGATGGGAGAACCTTCCAGAAGGACAACCATCTCTGCAGCACTCCATCAATCAGGCCTTTATGGTAGAGCGGCCAGACGGAAGCCACTCCTTACTAAAAGGCACATGACAGCCCGCTTGGAGTTGCCAAGAGGCACCTAAAGAGGCACCTAAAGAACTCTCTGGTCTGATGAAACCAAGTTTGAATTTTTTGTCCTGAATGCCAAGCGTCACGTCTGGATGAAACCTGACACCATCCCTACGGTGAAGCACAGTGGTGGCAGCATCATGCTGCAGGGATGTTTTTCAGCGGCAGGGACTGGGTGACTAGCCAGGATTGAGGTAAAGATGAACGGCACAAAGTACAGTGAGATCCTTGATGAAAACCTGCTCAAGATCACTCAGGACTTCAGACTGGGGTAAAACGTCACCTTCCAACAAGACAACGATTCTAAGCACACAGCCAAGACAACGCAGGAGTGGCTTCAGGACAAGTCTCTGAATGTCCTTGTGTGGCCCAGCCAGAACCCGGACTTGAACCCAATAGAACATCTCTGGAGAGATCTGAAAATAGCTGTGCAGAGACGCTCCCCATCCAACCTGACAGAGCTTGACAGGATCTGCAGAGATAAATGGGAGAAACTCCCCAAATATAGGTGTACCAAGCTTGTAGCGTCATACCCAAGAAGACTTGAGGCTGTAATCGCTGCCAAAGGTGCTTCAACAAAGTACTGAGTGAAGGGTCTGACTACTGACGTAAATGTGATATTTACATTTTTTTATTTGGAATGAATTTGCAAAAATTTCAAAACATGTTTTGGATTTGTTATTATGGGGTATTGTGTGTTGATTAATGTGGGGGGAAACAATTTAATACATTTTAGAATAAGGCTGTAATGTGACAAAGTGTGGAAAAGGTCAGGGGGTCTGAATACTTTCCCAAATGACTTTATATAGCCTATGTGTTATCTATGTGAGATTATAAACCGAATGGTTCAAGCCATGAATGCTGATTGGCTGAAAGCCATGGTATTTTTAAGCAATAAGGCACGAGGGGGTATGGTATATGGCCAATATACCACGGCTAAGGACTGTTCTTAGGCACAACGCATTGCAGAGTAAATGGAAACAGCCCTTAGCTATAGTATATTGGCCATATACCATACCCCCTCGTGCCTTATTGCTATTATGAACTGGTTACCAACGTAATTAGAGCAGTAAAAGTAAATGTTTTGTCATCCCCGAGGGATACAGTCTGATATACCATGGCTGTCAGCCAATCAACATTCAGAGCTCAAACCACACACTGGTATGGCAAAAACATTTGTTTTTACTGTTCTAATTACATTGGTAACCAGTTTATAATAGCAATAAGGCTCCTCAGGGATTGGTGGGTTATGGCCAATACACCATGGCAAATGGCTGTTTCCAGGCACGCCACATTGAGTTGTGCTTTCGAACAGCCCTTAGCCGTGGTATATTGGTCATATAGCACACTTCCTCTGGCCTTATTGATAAAATATAGGCTTTGGGGTCTGTTCTATTATTTCAAATGCAAACATACTTATCTTATTCATATTCCATAACCCATGCATTTTGAATATCTACTACAGCATATGGAGGATAGGTCCCATTGTATGTAAGTACACAGTTGTCACGTCTGCTCCTGTACGACGTCGCCAGAATACGAACCACCGGTCCCGGGATTCATCATTAAGCACACCTGACACTCATCATTACACACACCTGTGAATCATTATGATTCACACCTGGACTCCATTACATTCATTCATCTCCTCCCCTTTATATGTCAATCTCCCATTTTCTCTCACCAGTTGGTATTGTTCTTGTGTATCGGCGTACTGTCTTATGTTAGTGGCATATTCTTGGTTATGTTGTTTTAATAAAATGTTTCACCTGCTTCCAACTCACTGCCCCATCATTACAACAGTGGTCCATGCAGAGTATATTTCAATACAGCAGTAGTATTTGACTTCTATAGGACACTCTCATGCGTGGAGTATGAACAACACAAATCGGACATCTTCTGTGAAATTAAACATCAATAAAACATTAATTCACAGTTTGTATTTTCTAACCCTACATGAGACATGCTGTATCACTGACCTCCCGTGACAGAATATACTTGTGTTCTGTGTCCTTCGCAGTCCTGGGTCATGAGGGGTGTCTGGTATTCTAAAAGGCAAGTCCTGCGTCTTCATGCAAGGAAGATTCCATCTCTACGAGGGCTATTTACTCTGTAAGGTAAGTCCAAGTAGAGTATCTGACCAATGAACAGGTAATCTATGCCATTTAGCAGAGTATTTTATTCAAAGTGACTTGCAGTCATGCAGGCATACATTTTACGTATATGGGTGGTCCCAGGAATCAAACCCACTACCCTGATATTACAAGATGCACGCTCTACCAACTGACCTACAAACTGAGCTACGAAAGGCCCCATATGTTATCTATCTATATTAGTTTATATAAGCTACATTTTAAACATCCAACATTAAGACATTTGCTATACACTACTAGTCTTTCTACTCTTTTACCTTTTGCTGCTCTACCCTTTCCTTTGAGATCAGGGAAACATCAGATTATTTTAACCATCAATATCCATAGCCTCCATGGATTCAACCCAGTCCCTGCTCATCTATAACCCTTACACATTTCCACTACGGTGACACCGGATGTTTTGAAATATTCATCACCAGTGTGTGCGCTTTGCTTATATTAGTCATCATAAAGAAGGAAAAGAGTGAAACGAAATGGGTCCTTTCTTTTGGAGTGCTATGCTAAAAACTCTCCATTGTGGCTCAACAAGGTCATGTTAACTGAAGGAGCACTCCTCCTATTTGTATAACAGAGAGTGGCTGGCATCTCCGGCCTTGGCCCATTAACTTTCTGTCACAATCAGGAAAGTGGGAGGCAGGAAGACGATAGCTGAAACCAGCCTGGGAACTGCTGACTCTGCACAAGGCTGTATATTTTAACAAAGTTTAGGACAGGGTCGCCATTGATCTGGGCCTTGTTTCTTAAAAATATCCCTGGCAGTAATGAGGTCATTGTTGGGTCATTCGGTGTGATTTGAACAAAATGTCAATGAAATGTACTATTTTTCAGAAACTAGTACAAATGAATGTATTTTAAGAATGAAGCCATTTTCTCAAACAGCTTGTAAGGATGTTGGACCAAATGTTGAGTGGATGAGAGGTATGTACCAACAGCCGTTCACCTGTGTTGTGACGCTTGTCTTATTTGTATATAAAAGTATTTCAATGTAGCAACTTCCTATATGTAGGTTTTTGCTTGGTCATGACTTACAGCCCCAATCAACAATGAATCAGTTGTAACACTGCGTATTTATGTCACTCCAGAGTTACATGAGTCCTTTCCTTCCATTGTTTTGGTTAAGAGAACATAAATGCAATTGAATGTGACCACAGAGGAGGGCTTAGGTTACAGCCTCACCATTGGACATACAGAAGTATCTTACACCGCAAGGTTACAGCCTCACCATTGGACATACAGAAGTATCTTACACCGCAAGGTTACAGCCTCACCATTGGACATACAGAAGTATCTCACACCGCAAGGTTACAGCCTCACCATTGGACATACAGAAGTATCTTGGACACAGAAGTATCGCAAGGTTACAGCCTCATTGGACATACATTGGACATACAGAAGTATCTTACACCGCAAGGTTACAGCCTCACCATTGGACTTACAGAAGTATCTCACACCACAAGGTTACAGCCTCGCCATTGGACATACAGAAGTATCTTACACCGCTAGGTTACAACCTCACCATTGGACATACAGAAGTATCTCACAGCCAGCCTCACCATTGGACATACAGAAGTATCTTACACCGCAAGGTTACAGCCTCACCATTGGACATACAGAAGTATCTTACACCGCAAGGTTACAGCCTCACCATTGGACTTACAGAAGTATCTCACACCACAAGGTTACAGCCTCGCCATTGGACATACAGAAGTATCTTACACCGCTAGGTTACAACCTCACACACCCTCACCATTGGACATACAGAAGTATCTCAGGTTACAGCCTCACCATTGGACATACAGAAGTATCTTACACCGCAAGGTTACAGCCTCACCATTGGACATACAGAAGTATCTCAACCACAAGTTACAGCCTCACCATTGAAGTATACATTACACAGGACATACAGTATCTCACACCACAAGGTTACAGCCTCACCATTGGACATACAGAAGTATCTCACACCGCAAGGTTACAGCCTCGCCATTGGACATACAGAAGTATCTCACACCGCAAGGTTACAGCCTCACCATTGGACATACAGAAGTATCTCACACCGCAAGGTTACAGCCTCACCATTGGACATACAGAAGTATCTTACACCGCAAGGTTACAGCCTCACCATTGGACATACAGAAGTATCTTACACCGCTAGGTTACAGCCTCGCCATTGGACATACAGAAGTATCTTACACCGCAAGAGGCTTTGGTGACAGTTTATAGGGAGACAGAAAGAACAACAGACCAAATGATGCCCTCTAGATCAATGTCTTATCTCCTATGGGCTGTTTCTCAATTCTGACCTCCACAATATTGTTTTCACCTGTCAATTCTGTTCAGATCAGAGTAGATGTAGGTGAGGACCCAAAGGAGAGGAAATAACTTTACACTCTTGAGATGCAGCCCATAGGTGAGCACAGTCACAGTTAGGGTTGCAAAGGGACGGGATATTATTGGAAACTTGAGAAGTTTACCATTAAACTACCAGAATTTTGGTATCTTTTAATGATTTTATGTAATCTGTCACAAGAAATCTAGTGGCACTTTTGGGTACTTAAGATTATCACAGGTGACTGTAACAATATCTGGCCCCTGTGTGGCCTTATCACGTATAATTTTACAATTGTAAAAAAAAAATTGAATGACCAATCTGTAAAACACTATCCTATAAACCATGAATTTAGTGTCCCGTGTGGCTCAATTGGAAGAGCATGGGTTGTGGATTCGATTCCCATGGGGGACCAGTACAAAAAGTATTACAATTTATCCACTCACTACTGTAAGTTGCTATAAGACTTGTCAATGTTTTGCCATCAAGCTGGCTGCAGTTGTGAAAAAAGTCAATAGTTGGAAGAGTTGCAGAGTTAATTGAAAATAATGCCATTGTTGATTAGATGCTTTTTTCATTCAGCTATTTTCTCTTGAATACATTTTTTTTGTTATTCATGTATAAATGACCAAAGTTTACAATAGATTGCTATAGATTTGCTGCTAATTAATAACAAAATGACAGAACATTTCGGTAGCTTTGCAACCCTACTCATGGTAGATAGGTTTCCTATCTTGAGGGCTGACTGAGCATGCAGCAAAACGTGTAAGGTGTTAGAGAAGAACAGGTGTGATTAAAGTGGATGTTGGACCGCTTTCCTATGGCTCAGTACACCAGACAAGGCGACAAATCGATTTCTGCTAAATTTACCCGGGCACATGCAACCGATACAGCTGTGGTTTCAGCCTGCCATCTGCCCCCTCATTCTCTCCCTTCTTTTCTCTCTCTCTCTTAATTTCTCTTCCCCCCACCACAACCACACAAGCTCACACACTATACTCTCATCTCCACACACCTCTCCATGTCTTCCCTGTTCTGCTCCCTTTCTTTCCCAACATTACCGGACAGCAGTCCAGTATGTGTGACAGGGACACCAGGGTGCCCATACACTCCATCAGCCCAGGGACACATCCATGAGTCATTGTATCTGACACTTCCGACACCAACATCGCACCACTCTCACAAGACTTTACGTAAAGACAAAACAAATGCAGACATGTTGCAGCGAGAACTCAGTCAATATCTACAAGGCTGGTGATGCTACTAGTGTTCTACCAATTTTATATCTCCCTTTTCATACACATTCTTTTATGATACACTTTTATCCGTGGGTTTTGACATCAAGTGCCTGGTACATAGCAGAAAAGCAATATGGTTTTGTTTTGTTGAATCGCACTCACACTCACACAAGCGCTCTCTCTCCCTCCCTCCCTCCCCCTGATTTGCAATCAGGGTGTGAGCTGTTATCTCTCTCATCTCAGTGTGTCCGTAGGAGATGCATGGCAAGGTTAATTAGCTGGCTTGCTTTGTTAGCCCTTCCTGACCTCCTCTCCCTCTGTGAGTGGTGCCTTTCATACAAACTGCTAGCATGCAGCTGGAGTTAGCCTTGGTGCTAGTTCTGTATTGTATAGTGGCTGTTATTGGAGCATACTGAGTGTTATTGGGATGCAAGTTTAATTCAGGTAAACATGTATACACTCCTAGCTTGCAAAGTGACAAAAATGTGCATCTTCATGAGTCACTGTACACTCACACACACGCAAACCCTGTTTATGGATGTTGCACTAGTGGTGCCGTGTGTGTCTGTCAATGGTCTGACTTACAGATGTTGGATCTGCAGCAACAGGAAATGTGAATTCTTATGTGGATTATAATGAATGCAAAGAGCAAAAATAGAACAGCACTCTGGTGAATAAACTTAAATGAACATATGTTTATTGCCGCACTGAAATACACTACAAGTTTTTAATTTCCTGCATTTCAGGAAAGTTCTCCTGCAACAGAGTGATCAAATTAAGATCCAAATCTGTACCTTATTGGGCATTTCTATATCAAGATCCTGAATTCATAAACCCCCCAAAGAGAAGTGTGTGTGAGACAGAGTTACAAGTCGTGGCTGCATGCTTGTGGCAGATTGTATGCACATCTTGTGTATTACTGGTGATGGAGATGACCAAGAATGGTCCAAGAGTTGTCCGAGAATAATACAAGCAATACAAACATTTTATGTCTCATTTCTCCTCTTCCCCTTAATGGTACAATAAAGTGTTGATAGCATTCTCTTCACCTCTCACGTCATTTCCTCTCTTCTCTATTTCTCTCCCTCCCTTTCTCTCTAACTCCCTTCCTGTTGACTCGTTTCTCCTTTCTCCTCCCCTCCTGTATACTCATATATTTCTCTTGAGTTCTCTCTCTGACTCCCTCCCCACCTATATTTCTCTCCTCTCATTCTCCATCCCCCTCCTCTTCTTCACCAGGTCGCATTCCCGATAGGGATCTTCAAGCTGTTGGGCGTGGAGACGCTCATTGTGACTAACGCCTCAGGAGGCCTGTGTCAGGACTTCAAAGTGGGCGACATCATGCTCATTAAGGACCACATTAACGTGCCAGGCTTCGCCGGCCAGCACCCTCTGTGCGGCCCCAATGATGAACGGTACAACCAGGGACAGCGCGACAGAAAGATAGGGGTAGAGAGGGGAGGTAAGGAGAGAGGGAGGAGAGGGTTGTGGGAGGGCACAGCACCCTCTGTGCGGCCCCAATGATGAACGCTACAACCAGAGACAGCGAGACAGAAAGATAGGGGTAGAGAGAGGAGGTAAGGAGAGAGGGAGAGGGTTGTGGGAGGGCACAGCACCCACTGTGCTGCTACAATGATGAACGATACAGGCAGAGAGATGGAGAGAGGCAGGGAAGAGGGACAGGGAGAGGGGTGGGTGGAATGGGCGGGGGAGAGTGAAAAATGTAGTACAGTCTGAAGCACAAAGGTGGGAGGAGAGATGGAAAGAGAGAGGGTTGCAGTCAGTGAGAGAACTGAAATAATCCCAGGAAGAGGAAGCAATACATAGCCTTCAAGTAATCTACTTGCTCACATTTATTTTAACTAGGCAAGTCAGTTAAGAACAAATTCTTATTTACAATGACTGCCAAGGAACAGTGGGTTAACTGCCCTGTTTCATGGACAGAATAATAGATTTTTACCTTGTCAACTATGAGATTCAATCTAGCAACCTTTCAGTTACTGGCCCAGCGCTGCAACCACTAGGCTACCTGCAGCCCGCATGTATTACATGGAACCTTTAATACATATTTTTCCTTTACAGCTCGGAGGTTGTAGATTCATGACAAATATACTGTATGTTGACTAGTAAAGTGATTTCCAAGCATTGTGCTCAGAGAGCTACAGGTAACTGCCAAAATAATGGAAACTCTTGAGTAAATGAGGAATACAAAGTATATTGAAAGCAAGTGCTTCCACACAGGTGTGGTTTCTCAGTTAATTAAGCAATTAACATCCAATCATGCTTAGGGTCATGTATGAAAATGCTTTCAGACTATTATTTTGGATACCGTGGCTCTGTCCCAATAGGATGACATGGCCCCCCATCCACAGGACACGAGTGGTCGGTCACTGGATAGTTTGATTAGCATGAAAACTATGTAAACCGCGTGTCATGGCGTTCTCAGTCACCAGATCTCAACCCAATAAAACACTTAAGGGGAATTCTGTAGCAGTGCCTGAGACAGCGTTTTCCACCACCATCAACAAAACACCAAATGATGGAATTTCTCATGGAAGAATGGTGTCGCATCCCTCCAATAAAGTTTCAGACACTTGTAGAATCTATGCCAAGGTGCATTGAAGCTGTTGCTGCTCGTGGTGGCCCAGCACCCTATTAAGACACTTTATGTTGGTGTTGCCTTTATATTGGCAGTTGCCTGTATTCTCTGTATATTATCATATTACTGTATTATATTACAGTATTATTCATATTATTAATAGTAGCAGATTATTGGTAGATTAGGAGAGATGCATTGCAATAGTATTCATAGTATTCACTCCATTTGTCCCATCGATAAGCCAGTATTGTTTGGGCTGTGCTCTGCTCCAGGTTTAGGATCCGTTCCCCTGCATGTCAGATGCCTACAGTAAGGACCTGAGGAAGCTAGCTCTGGATATCAGTCATGAGCTGGACTAAACCAACTTTGTGTGGGAAGGGGTGTACTGCATGGTGAGCGGGCCCAACTTCGAGACCATCGCTGAGACACGCATGTTGCAGGTTTTGGGGTGCGACTCTGTGGGTGAGTGGAGACAACACAGGCCTACGAGGTACAACCACAAACAGATTTTCATCACCAGAACTGGCTATGACATGAGCAAAAAATTACAATTAATGTTAGGAAATGTTCAATTAAAGTTTAAAGAGATAATAGCTAAATGTTTAATATAACTTGTGGTTCAAAATGCTGGATCAAGATCAAGCATCTTTTCAGGAAGGGGATATTTTATCAGAGCCAAGTGACCACCAGCCCACAACATGGTTTAACAACGATATAAACACAGACGAGGCTTGCTCACTCTCCTTTTCCCCTTTCTAGTTCATTAACACTGCTCTAATTGGACCTCCCTCGTAAAAAAAAACCCTGCTGAGCTCGTTAATAAATGATGGCGCTAGCTCTGCTAACAGAGCCACCGCGTGCTAATTAACTTAGCGATTAGGTCAACAGATAGACCAACAGGCTACTACATGCTGTGACGCTAATTGGTCTGATGATTTGATCCCAGATCAAAATACAACACAAACAAATATCCGTAAAAATGGACAGTGGGCAGAAGTAACGCATGACCTCATTATCCCTCCCCCTAAGAACATGTATTTTGACGACTTGTTACCTTAAGAGCTTGTTGTTGTTGTTGTAGCCAAGCAATGACAAAGAAAAGCAGTTTAGGTTCCTTGTTTTGGTGACCTATTGAGTTATTACTCCTGTGAGTGTGTTCTTAGTCCAGTTCAGGTCTGCCAATCCATCATTTTCTATATGGTGTTTTTTCTTTACCTTGCTTGAGTTTCAGCTTAGTGGAGGCTCTGTTTGAGTTATTGAATCTGTTGGTTTAATAAGACATTTGAATTCATATGCTTTCTGGTTATGCCTGTAAAACATGTTTTGTCGTTGTATTCGTACGGTATTTACCTGTGAAAATTGAATACATGTTTTTATCATTGTTTTAATGATGTGTGAGATCTGGCCCGTGTTCCCATTAAATACTAACAGTGGGAATGGGACCAAAGCTCAGGGATTTGGACCAAAGCTCAGGGAATGGGACCAAAGCTCAGGAAATGGGACCAAAGCTCAGGGGGCAGTACACACAGGGGGTTATTAATGATGCAGAATAGTATAACCACTTCTCCACACACACACACATACACACAACCATGACCCAGTGCCACCCACAACCCTGTTGGATATTTTGCCTATTTTATTCTCTCTGCCCCTCCCCTCACCCTCGTGTCCCTGTCTGCTCTCCCCATCCCCTTTCCTCTACCCCCTTAGGTATGAGTACGGTCCTAGAGCTAGCAGTGGCCAAGCACTGTGGCCTGAGGGTCTTTGGTCTCTCAATCATCTTATTGCTGTATATTGTTGTATGTACCTTATCTGCACACACTGTGAACAGCTCAGCGTATCTATTCTGTCATCTGTTGACTAGTTATTAAGTATGCTACAGGAGCATCTTAATGTATTCTTATTATCATTGTGAAGGTCTCCCTGGACTACAGCCGTGAGGAGAAGGTGAACCATTAGGAGGTCCTGGAGATCAGCAAGATGAGGGCGGAACATCTGCAGATGATGCTTCACACACTTATCGCCCGCTCCCACCAGCTGGACGCGGGCA